>NW_026970021.1:522500-632643 GCF_028390025.1 Pseudophryne corroboree
CACAGCAGGTGAGGGGGGGGGTCTGGACACACAGCAGGGAGGGGGGGGTAGGCCGGACAAACAGCAGGGAGGGGGGGTAGGCCAGACGCACAGCAGGTGAGGGGGGGGGGTGGACACACAGCAGGGAGGGGGGGGTAGGCCAGACGCACAGCAGGTGAGGGGGGGGTGGCTGGACACACAGCAGGGAGGGGGGGAGGTAGGCCAGACGCACAGCAGGTGAGGGGGGGGTGGCTGGACACACAGCAGGGAGGGGGGGTAGGCCGGACACACAGCAGGTGAGGGGGGGGGCTGGACACACAGCAGGTGAGGGGGGGGGCTGGACACACAGCAGGTGAGGGGGGGGGTAGGCCGGACACACAGCAGGTGAGGGGGGGGGTGGCTGGACACACAGCAGGGAGGGAAGGGGGTAGGGGGGTGGCCTTATTATAATAACCGTGTGGGGGAGGAGTCTGCAGCGGTGGGTGAATGAGATGTGGGGGCAGGCTGCTAAGGGTGCAGGGGAGGAGGGGAAGGGAGCCGGATGGATCTGAATGTGAGCCGCACGTAAGGGACCATACTGATCCTCCCCACCTCAGCCCGCTGGTGCTGCTGCCTGACTTCTTCCGTGCAGCACAGCTGTCTTCTCCGGCTGCCGCTGCCGCTCCCGCACCCGCTTCAGGTGTGGGGGTACCACACCGCTCAGTAGGCAAGCGCTGTCAGTCAGGAGTCAGCGCTGCACCGGATGTCTCTTCTGGATGTCCTCTGACTTTCTCCTGCGGCGCAACTCCAGCTATTCCTCCCGCTGCGGCTCCCACTTCGGGTAAGGGGACCATATTGCTCAGTAGTGAGCACTTTCGGTAAGCCTGCGGCTGCTATGCCGCTACCCCTCTCCTCCACAGTCCTAATGGGTCGCTGCAGTCTGTAAGGGACCGCAGGTGCACACACCCAGGAACCGCTGGCTCTCCTCCTGCCGCCAGCAGCTACTTTTATAACCTCAGCCTGCACGAGACCCCTTCCCTCACTCACTCTCGCTCTCCTGGCGGCCACTGCGCAGCCGCAACAAATTGAAAAGCCCTATCTCTATAATGGGGCATATTTCTCTTAATTAAAAAAACCCTATAACTTTCTGAAAAACCACAACCCCAAAAGGCACTACACTGGGGCATACTCTATCTAGTAAAACAAACCCCAAGTCTTAATTCGTCCTCTATCCGGAGTTATGCCTTCCCAAAAAATATCTAATTCACTCTATAGGAAAACGGTGTCAAAAAGCCACAAAGGAAGTCACAGAAAAAAACTGACAGTTGGAACTTTAGGTTACTCCCAATTCCTCATTTTTTATTATTTTGCCCTGAAATTTGGCATGCAGCACCGGGTGACGATTCTACACGCCCAGGCCAAATTTCAGCTCAGTACGTCCAATCAGTTTTGAGGTGTAGCCCCTCAAACACCATGCCCCCATCTCAGAAGTTCCCTATGGGAGAATTCCGTTTGTTCGATTCAGCCTTAATATAAGGGCACGACCGTGCCCTTATAATATGTATCTATCTATCTATCTATCTATCTATCTATCGTATGTGTGTGTATATATACATCTATACATACATGCGCTAACACCTGGACATACACTGATGTACCCACACCTAATATCCATACATACACGCCCTGACACCTGGACATACACCAACATTCCCACACCTGCATCTATACATACACATGCTGACACCTGGACATACACCAACATACAAGCACCTGCATCTATATATACACGCGCTGACAAATGGACATACACCGACGTACCCACACTTGCATCTATACATACATGCACTGACATCCGGACATACAAGCACCTGCATCTATACATACACGCGCTGACACCTGAACCTACACTGACCTTCCCACACCTGCATCTATACATACACATTCTGACACCTGGACATACACAGACGTACCCACACCTGCATCTATACATACACGCGTTGACACCTGGACGTACACTGACGTACACACATGGATGCAAATGTGGGTACGTCTGTATACGTCCAGGTGTTAGCATGTGTATGTATAGATGTTAGGTGTGGGTACATCAGTGTATGTCCAGGTGTCAGCACATGTATGTATAGATTCACATGTGGGTAAGCCGGTGTACGTCCACGTGTCAGCATGTGTAGGTATAGATGCAGGTGTGGGTACGTTGGTGTACGTTTAGGGGTCAGCGTGTTAATGTATAGATGTTGGTGTGTGTATGTCAGTGTACGTACAGATATAGGTGTGTGTGTGTGTGTGTGTGTGTGTGTGTGTATGTATGTATGTATATGTATAGAGGAAGGTGTGATACATACATATAACACATACATGATAGATACATACATATATCACACACACGATAGATAGGATAGATAGATAGAACACATACATACAAGATAGATACATACATACATTATAGATACATATATATACACACACACACACGATAGATAGATAGATAGATAGATAGATACATATATATATATATATATCACAAACATATATGATTCATACATATATCACACACACATACATGATACATACATGAGAAAGACCTGGGATGGTGATGAGGCCAGGGCCCCCTGCTGATGTTGCGTTGAGGAAGGCAGTGTTCCAGGGCGGATGCCAGTCGGGGAGAGCGCCGCGCAGCCCGGGAAAAATACTGCTGAGGAGCTACATCTGGAAGAGCCCCTGGGAGGGAGAGTGCCACATGCCCCATCCTGCGCGGCAGACTCTGCAGGCCTGCACATGGGAAGGGAGGTCTCTGGCCACACGTACTCACCCTTCTGCTGAAGCCCCGCTGCTGTCCCCATCAGCGCTCTCCAGCGGGGAGCGGGGCCAGGATGAACATCAACCTGTGAGAACTATCTTCATGATCAAGAGATCTCATATGCAAGATAAGTATGTGTTGGGATAGGGCTGGGGAGGGTGGCTGCTCGGGCACACCCCCGTCAAGTTAAGGAGATTTAACTGAGGAAGCACAAGGGAACTCTCGTCTGGGGACAACAACTGCAGGGAGACCACATCTTTTCAGATGAACATGGGAGGGCGGAAGGCTGCCTAATACTGAAGCACCCTCAGACATTAAACCATATGCAACAACTATTGCAAGCATTCCTGGGGGAAGGTCTGCAGCAGACGGATTTGCATACGGTGATGTCATCCAAGCAATGGGCCAAAGTTGGCTGGAACCCTCATCTGTATATGAAAAGAGAAAAGGGGCATGCAGGGCATGGCGGCCTTTTGCGGCGCTTGGATAACCCCAAGTTTGCATTAAACACCCCCACCCTCCTTCGGTGTGGGGCTCATGTTGGCCATGCCCAAGCCCCTGAAGCATTCAAGCTGATTTCTTGCAGCAGCTGGGCACTGTAACAGCTTCAGAGCTGCTCTACAAGACAAGTAAAAGGGTGTGGGCCCTGCAGCACCACCTGTAGTTTGCATACACACATATATAGGACAGCATCTCTTATATGCCCCAGGGTCAATAAAATAGTATCCTTGTCTAGGCTATCCATCCCCTCAGATAAGGTATTTGTCCATGCCGCTACAGCACTACACACCCAGGCCGACGCAATTGCCGGTCTGAGTAAGGTACCTGAATGTGTATAAATGGACTTCAGGGTAATCTTCTGTTTGCGGTCAGCACACTCTTTGAGGGTAGCTGTATCCTGGGACGGGAGGGCTACCTTCTTGGATAAGCGTGTTAATGCTTTGTCCACCCTAGGGGAGGATTCCCATCGTAACCTATCCGTTGATGGGAAAGGATACGCCATAAGAATTCTTTTGGAAATCTGCAGTCTTTTATCTGGAGATTCCCAAGCTTTTTCACATAACTCGTTCAGCTCGTGTGAGGGGGGAAAGGTTACCTCAGGCTTCTTTCCCTTGTACATATGTACCCTCTTGTCAGCGACGGGGTTCCTCTGTGATGTGCAAAACATCTTTTATTGCCATAATCATAAATCGAATGGATTTTGCCAATTTTGGCTGTAACTTTGCATCATCGTAATCGACACTGGAGTCAGAATCCGTGTCGGTATCTGTGTCAACAATCTGGGATAGTGGGCGCTTATGAGACCCTGACAGTCCCTGCAACATAGGATCAGGCATGGGTTGAAACCCTGACTGTCCCAAAGCTTCTGCCTTGTCTAATCTTTTGTGCAATGAGTTTACACTAGCATTTAAAACATTCCACATATCCATCCAATCAGCTGTCGGCGGAGACACCACATTCATTTGCTCCCGCTCCTCTCTAATATAGCCTTCTTCCTCAGACATGTCGACACACGTGTACCGACACACTTCACACACAGGGAATGCTTTTTCTGAAGACAGTTTCCCCACAAGGCCCTTTGGAGAGACAGAGAGAGAGTATGCCAGCACACCCCCCAGCGCTATATAACCCAGGAATAAAACAGTAACTTAATGTTTGCCCAGTAGTGCTGCTGTATGTAATTTGCGAATTATGTGCCCCCCCCCCCCTCTTTTCAACCCTCTTGTCTAACGTGGTATAAGCAGGGTAGAGTCCGGGGAGCTTCCTCTCAGCGGTGCTGTGGAGAAAAAATGGCGCTGGTGAGTGCTGAGGGAGAAGCCCCGCCCCCTCGGAGGCGGGCTTCTGTCCCGCTTAAACTGTAAAATTGGTGGGGGCTTATACATATATAAAGTGCCCAGCTGTATATATGTTATATTTTTGCGAAAGAGGTTTATATTGCTGCCCAGGGCGCCCCCCCTGCGCCCTGCACCCTTACAGTGACCGGAGTATGTGAGGTGTATGGGAGCAAAGGCGCACAGCTGCAGTGCTGTGCGTTACCTCAGTGAAGATCATGAAGTCTTCTGCCGCCTCTGAAGTCTTCTTTTCTTCTCATACTCACCCGGCTTCTATCTTCCGGCTCTGCGAGGGGGACGGCGGCGCGGCTCTGGGACGGACGGCGAGGGTGAGATCCTGCGTACCAATCCCACTGGAGCTAATGGTGTCCAGTAGCCTAAGAAGCAGGACCTTGCAACTCAGAGAGTAGGGCTGCTTCTCTCCCCTCAGTCCCTCGATGAGGGAGTCTGTTGCCAGCAGTGCTCCCTGAAAATTAAAAACCTAACAAAATACTTTCTGTCAGAAAGCTCAGGAGAGCTCCTGAAAAGCACCCAGTCTCCACTGGGTACAGTATTGTTTTCTTTCAAAAATCCACTTCATTTTCTTTACCCTATTATTAAAATGGTAATTAACAAAAACAAACTACATTGTCACCAGAAGAGCAATACAAAATGTACAAGTGATATATTAAAATCATCTTTCCAGCTTGAATTTCAATGTTGCATTGGGTCAACAATTTTGTGAGAAACATCTTCACCCTTAAATAAAGATTTTCTTAATTCCTTACCTGTGTGCTAATTAGATATCACCTTGTTTTCACATTAAACAGACTTCCACATGAGAAAGCAGCAAGGATGCAGTGGCGTTAATGTTTCCTGGTGTCAACCTGTATTATTTCAGTAGACATTGAAATGAGGATACATCTTGCTGCCTTTCCAATGAAGCAAGTTTAATTTAGTAATAGGTGAAAAACCATCCCTACAAAGGTGTTAATCAGAGACTTGGCTTTGTGGACACTTTTCAGAGAACAAATTTGTTAGCATAAAAATAAAGCCAGAAAATGAAGAGCTGTTTAATCACGCAATTTGATTTTTTTGCCAGCATATTTCTTTTTCTCTGCAACCCACTGCTAAATTGTGCTTCCTAGATGTTTTTATAAAATCACTGAATCAAATCTAACTCTGATTACATCAGAGAAGGCCAGGTACCCTACACCATAACAGGGGGTATGAAATTTGACTTGTCTACTTAAAGATCACCAAAATCTGATAACAAGGTCAATTACGTCCCTGGGTGGGATTGAACCACCAACCTTTTGGTTAATAGTCGTACACACTAACTGATTGCGCCACAGAGACACTTTGCAAAACAACATACTGACAAATGCTAATAAGCATTCATCTAAAACGTTTCCTAGAAAAACTTAAAAAAGTCAATAATCTGGAGAGTTTTTGTAAGATGTTTCTTCTATCAACCAACGAAGAAACACATTGGTACTTTCCCATGATGAGTGAGTGCTTCAGGATCTCTTGCACTTACATGTGCAGCAGAGTACAGCAATGGAAGCATGCTGGGCCCATAACCCAGAGGTAGGCAGCTTGAAACTATCCTCTGCTATATGCATTTTTTTGTTTGTTATTTCAAGTAATCCAAAACTGGGATTGATATTTTGGCTCTTTTATTTTTACTTAAAGTACAATAACTTTTACCATTTTAATTTGTTTTAATAGTATATTGACAGTATTGTTTTCTTTCAAAAATCCACTTAATTTTCTTTACCCTATTATTAAAATGGTAATTGACAAAAACAAACTACATTGTCACCAGAAGAGCAATACAAAATGTACAAGTGATATATTAAAATCATCTTTCCAGCTTGAATTTCAATGATGCATTGGGGCAACGATTTTGTGAGAAACATCTTCACCCTTAAATAAAGATTTTCTTAATTCCTTACCTGTGTGCTAATTAGATATCACCTTGTTTTCATATTAAACAGACTTCCACATGAGAAAGCAGCAAGGATGCAGTGGCGTTAATATTTCCTGGTGTCAACTTGTATTATTTCAGTAGACATTGAAATGAGGATGCATCTTGCTGCCTTTCCAATGAAGCAAGTTTAATTTAGTAATAGGTGAAAAACCATCCTTACAAAGGTGTTAATCAGAGACTTGGCTTTGTGGACACTTTTCAGAGAACAAATTTGTTAGCATAAAAATAAAGCCAGAAAATGAAGAGCTGTTTAATCACTCAATTGGATTTTTCTGCCAGCATATTTTTTTTCTCTGCAACCCACTGCTAAATTGTGCTTCCTAGCTGTTTTTATAAAATCACTGAATCAAATCTAACTCTGATTACATCAGAGAAGGCCAGGTACCCTACACCGTAACAGGGGGTTTGAAATTTTGACTTGTCTACTTAAAGATCACCAAAATCTGATAACAAGGGAAATTAGGTCCCTGGGTGGGATTGAACCACCAACCTTATGGTTAATAGCCGTACATACTAACTGATTGCGCCACAGAGACACTTTGCAAAAGTCCGTACTGACAAAGGCTAATAAGCATTCATCTAAAACGTTTCCTAGAAAAACTTTAAAAAGTCAATAATCTGGAGAGTTTTTGTAAGATGTTTCTTCCATCAACCAACGAAGAAACACATTGGTACTTTCCCATGATGAGTGAGTGCTTCAGGATCTCTTGCACTTACATGTGCAGCAGAGTACTGCAATGGAAGCATGCTGGGCTCATAACCCAGAGGTAGGCAGATTGAAACTATCCTCTGCTATATGCATTTTTTTTTGTTAATTAAAGTAATCCAAAACTGGGATTGATATTTTGTCTCTTTTATTTTTACTTAAAGTACAATAACTTTTACCATTTTAATTTGTTTTAATAGTATATTGACAGTATTGTTTTCTTTCAAAAATCCACTTCATTTTCTTTACCCTATTATTAAAATGGTAATTGACAAAAACAAACTACATTGTCACCAGAAGAGCAATACAAAATGTACAAGTGATATATTAAAATCATCTTTCCAGCTTGAATTTCAATGATGCATTGGGTCAACAATTTTGTGAGAAACATCTTCACCCTTAAATAAAGATTTTCTTAATTCCTTACCTGTGTGCTAATTAGATATCACCTTGTTTTCACATTAAACAGACTTCCACATGAGAAAGCAGCAAGGATGCAGTGGCGTTAATGTTTCCTGGTGTCAACCTGTATTATTTCAGTAGACATTGAAATGAGGATACATCTTGCTGCCTTTCCAATGAAGCAAGTTTAATTTAGTAATAGGTGAAAAACCATCCCTACAAAGGTGTTAATCAGAGACTTGGCTTTGTGGACACTTTTCAGAGAACAAATTTGTTAGCATAAAAATAAAGCCAGAAAATGAAGAGCTGTTTAATCACGCAATTTGTTTTTTTTGCCAGCATATTTCTTTTTCTCTGCAACCCACTGCTAAATTGTGCTTCCTAGATGTTTTTATAAAATCACTGAATCAAATCTAACTCTGATTGCATCAGAGAAGGCCAGGTACCCTACACCATAACAGGGGGTATGAAATTTGACTTGTCTACTTAAAGATCACCAAAATCTGATAACAAAGTCAATTACGTCCCTGGGTGGGATTGAACCACCAACCTTTTGGTTAATAGCCGTACACACTAACTGATTGCGCCACAGAGACACTTTGCAAAAGTATATACTGACAAATGCTAATAAGCATTCATCTAAAACGTTTCCTAGAAAAACTTAAAAAAGTCAATAATCTGGAGCGTTTTTGTAAGATGTTTCTTCTATCAACCAACGAAGAAACACATTGGTACTTTCCCATGATGAGTGAGTGCTTCAGGATCTCTTGCACTTACATGTGCAGCAGAGTACAGCAATGGAAGCATGCTGGGCCCATAACCCAGAGGTAGGCAGATTGAAACTATCCTCTGCTATATGCATTTTTTTGTTTGTTAAAGTAATCCAAAACTGGGATTGATATTTTGGCTCTTTTATTTTTACTTAAAGTACAATAACTTTTACCATTTTAATTTGTTTTAATAGTATATTGACAGTATTGTTTTCTTTCAAAAATCCACTTAATTTTCTTTACCCTATTATTAAAATGGTAATTGACAAAAACAAACTACATTGTCACCAGAAGAGCAATACAAAATGTACAAGTGATATATTAAAATCATCTTTCCAGCTTGAATTTCAATGATGCATTGGGGCAACGATTTTGTGAGAAACATCTTCACCCTTAAATAAAGATTTTCTTAATTCCTTACCTGTGTGCTAATTAGATATCACCTTGTTTTCACATTAAACAGACTTCCACATGAGAAAGCAGCAAGGATGCAGTGGCGTTAATGTTTCCTGGTGTCAACTTGTATTATTTCAGTAGACATTGAAATGAGGATGCATCTTGCTGCCTTTCCAATGAAGCAAGTTTAATTTAGTAATAGGTGAAAAACCATCCTTACAAAGGTGTTAATCAGAGACTTGGCTTTGTGGACACTTTTCAGAGAACAAATTTGTTAGCATAAAAATAAAGCCAGAAAATAAAGAGCTGTTTAATCACTCAATTGGATTTTTCTGCCAGCATATTTTTTTTCTCTGCAACCCACTGCTAAATTGTGCTTCCTAGCTGTTTTTATAAAATCACTGAATCAAATCTAACTCTGATTACATCAGAGAAGGCCAGGTACCCTACACCATAACAGGGGGTTTGAAATTTTGACTTGTCTACTTAAAGATCACCAAAATCTGATAACAAGGTCAATTAGGTCCCTGGGTGGGATTGAACCACCAACCTTTTGGTTAATAGCCGTACATACTAACTGATTGCGCCACAGAGACACTTTGCAAAATTCCATACTGACAAAGGCTAATAAGCATTCATCTAAAACGTTTCCTAGAAAAACTTAAAAAAGTCAATAATCTGGAGAGTTTTTGTAAGATGTTTCTTCTATCAACCAACGAAGAAACACATTGGTACTTTCCCATGATGAGTGAGTGCTTCAGGATCTCTTGCACTAACATGTGCAGCAGAGTACAGCAATGGAAGCATGCTGGGCCCATAACCCAGAGGTAGGCAGATTGAAACTATCCTCTGCTATATGCATTTTTTTTTGTTAATTAAAGTAATCCAAAACTGGGATTGATATTTTGGCTCTTTTATTTTTACTTAAAGTACAATAACTTTTACCATTTTAATTTGTTTTAATAGTATATTGACAGTATTGTTTTCTTTCAAAAATCCACTTCATTTTCTTTACCCTATTATTAAAATGGTAATTGACAAAAACAAACTACATTGTCACCAGAAGAGCAATACAAAATGTACAAGTGATATATTAAAATCATCTTTCCAGCTTGAATTTCAATGATGCATTGGGGCAACGATTTTGTGAGAAACATCTTCACCCTTAAATAAAGATTTTCTTAATTCCTTACCTGTGTGCTAATTAGATATCACCTTGTTTTCACATTAAACAGACTTCCACATGAGAAAGCAGCAAGGATGCAGTGGCGTTAATGTTTCCTGGTGTCATCCTGTATTATTTCAGTAGACATTGAAATGAGGATGCATCTTGCTGCCTTTCCAATGAAGCAAGTTTAATTTAGTAGTAGGTGAAAAACCATCCCTACAAAGGTGTTAATCAGAGACTTTGCTTTGTGGACACTTTTCAGAGAACAAATTTGTTAGCATAAAAATAAAGCCAGAAAATGAAGAGCTGTTTAATCACTCAATTGGATTTTTCTGCCAGCATATTTCTTTTTCTCTGCAACCCACTGCTAAATTGTGCTTCCTAGCTGTTTTTATAAAATCACTGAATCAAATCTAACTCTGATTACATCAGAGAAGGCCAGGTACCCTACACCATAACAGGGGGTTTGAAATTTTGACTTGTCTACTTAAAGATCACCAAAATCTGATAACAAGGTCAATTAGGTCCCTGGGTGGGATTGAACCACCAACCTTTTGGTTAATAGCCGTACATACTAACTGATTGCGCCACAGAGACACTTTGCAAAATTCCATACTGACAAAGGCTAATAAGCATTCATCTAAAACGTTTCCTAGAAAAACTTAAAAAAGTCAATAATTTGGAGAGTTTTTGTAAGATGTTTCTTCTATCAACCAACGAAGAAACACATTGGTACTTTCCCATGATGAGTGAGTGCTTCAGGATCTCTTGCACTAACATGTGCAGCAGAGTACAGCAATGGAAGCATGCTGGGCCCATAACCCAGAGGTAGGCAGATTGAAACTATCCTCTGCTATATGCATTTTTTTTTGTTAATTAAAGTAATCCAAAACTGGGATTGATATTTTGGCTCTTTTATTTTTACTTAAAGTACAATAACTTTTACCATTTTATTTTTTTTTAATAGTATATTGACAGTATTGTTTTCTTTCAAAAATCCACTTCATTTTCTTTACCCTATTATTAAAATGGTAATTGACAAAAACAAACTACATTGTCACCAGAAGAGCAATACAAAATGTACAAGTTATATCTTAAAATCATCTTTCCAGCTTGAATTTCAATGATGCATTGGGGCAACGATTTTGTGAGAAACATCTTCACCCTTAAATAAAGATTTTCTTAATTCCTTACCTGTGTGATAATTAGATATCACCTTGTTTTCGCATTAAACAGACTTCCACATGAGAAAGCAGCAAGGATGCAGTGGCATTAATGTTTCCTGGTGTCAACTTGTATTATTTCAGTAGACATTGAAATGAGGATGCATCTTGCTGCCTTTCCAATGAAGCAAGTTTAATTTAGTAATAGGTGAAAAACCATCCTTACAAAGGTGTTAATCAGAGACTTGGCTTTGTGGACACTTTTCAGAGAACAAATTTGTTAGCATAAAAATAAAGCAAGAAAATGAAGAGCTGTTTAATCACTCAATTGGATTTTTTTGCCAGCATATTTTTTTTCTCTGCAAACCACTGCTAAATTGTGCTTCCTAGCTGTTTTTATAAAATCAATGAATCAAATCTAACTCTGATTACATCAGAGAAGGCCAGGTACCCTACACAATAAGAGGGGGTTTGAAATTTTGACTTGTCTACTTAAATATCACCAAAATCTGATCACAAGGTCAATTACGTCCCTGGGTGGGATTGAACCACCAACCTTTTGGTTAATAGTCGAACACACTAACCGATCGCGCCACAGAGACACTTTGCAAAAAGTACATACTGACAAAGGCTAATAAGCATACATCTAGAACGTTTCCTAGAAAAACATTGAAAAATAAATAATCTGGAGAGTTTTTGTAAGATGTTTCTTCCATCAACCAACGAATAAACACATTGGTACTTTCCCATGATGAGTGAGTGCTTCAGGATCTCTTGCACTTACATGTGCAGCAGAGTAAAGCAATGGAAGCATGCTGGGCCCATAACCCAGAGGTAGGCAGATTGAAACTATCCTCTGCTATATGCATTTTTTTTTGTTAATTAAAGTAATCCAAAACTGGGATTGATATTTTGGCTCTTTTATTTTTACTTAAAGTACAATAACTTTTACCATTTTAATTTGTTTTAATAGTATATTGACAGTATTGTTTTCTTTCAAAAATCCACTTCATTTTCTTTACCCTATTATTAAAATGGTAATTGACAAAAATAAACTACATTGTCACCAGAAGAGCAATACAAAATGTACAAGTGATATATTAAAATCATCTTTCCAGCTTGAATTTCAATGATGCATTGGGGCAACGATTTTGTGAGAAACATCTTCACCCTTAAATAAAGATTTTCTTAATTCCTTACCTGTGTGCTAATTAGATATCACCTTGTTTTCACATTAAACAGACTTCCACATGAGAAAGCAGCAAGGATGCAGTGGCGTTAATGTTTCCTGGTGTCAACCTGTATTATTTCAGTAGACATTGAAATGAGGATGCATCTTGCTGCCTTTCCAATGAAGCAAGTTTAATTTAGTAATAGGTGAAAAACCATCCCTACAAAGGTGTTAATCAGAGACTTTGCTTTGTGGACACTTTTCAGAGAACAAATTTGTTAGCATAAAAATAAAGCCAGAAAATGAAGAGCTGTTTAATCACTCAATTGGATTTTTCTGCCAGCATATTTCTTTTTCTCTGCAACCCACTGCTAAATTGTGCTTCCTAGCTGTTTTTATAAAATCACTGAATCAAATCTAACTCTGATTACATCAGAGAAGGCCAGGTACCCTACACAATAAGAGGGGGTTTGAAATTTTGACTTGTCTACTTAAATATCACCAAAATCTGATCACAAGGTCAATTACGTCCCTGGGTGGGATTGAACCACCAACCTTTTGGTTAATAGTCGAACACACTAACCGATCGCGCCACAGAGACACTTTGCAATAAGTACATACTGACAAAGGCTAATAAGCATACATCTAGAACGTTTCCTAGAAAAACATTAAAAAATAAATAATCTGGAGAGTTTTTGTAAGATGTTTCTTCCATCAACCAACGAATAAACACATTGGTACTTTCCCATGATGAGTGAGTGCTTCAGGATCTCTTGCACTTACATGTGCAGCAGAGTACTGCAATGGAAGCATGCTGGACCCATAACCCAGAGGTAGGCAGATTGAAACTATCCTTTGCTATATGCATTTTTTTTTTGTTAATTTAAGTAATCAAAACTGGGATTGATATTTTTGCTCTTTTATTTTTACTTAAAGTACAATAACTTTTACCATTTTAATTTGTTTTAATAGTATATTGACAGTATAGTTTTCTTTCAAAAATCCACTTAATTTTCTTTACCCTATTATTAAAATGGTAATTGACAAAAAAAACTACATTGTCACCAGAAGAGCAATACAAAATGTACAAGTGATATATTAAAATCATCTTTCCAGCTTGAATTTCAATGATGCATTGGGGCAACAATTTTGTGAGAAACATCTTCACCCTTAAATAAAGATTTTCGTAATTCCTTACCTGTGTGCTAATTAGATATCACCTTGTTTTCACATTAAACAGACTTCCACATGAGAAAGCAGCAAGGATGCAGTGGCGTTAATGTTTCCTGGTTTCAACCTGTATTATTTCAGTAGACATTGAAATGAGGATGCATCTTGCTGCCTTTCCAATGAAGCAAGTTTAATTTAGTAATAGGTGAAAAACCATCCCTACAAAGGTGTTAATCAGAGACTTGGCTTTGTGGACACTTTTCAGAGAACAAATTTGTTAGCATAAAAATAAAGCCAGAAAATGAAGAGCTGTTTAATCACGCAATTTGATTTTTTTGCCAGCATATTTCTTTTTCTCTGCAACCCACTGCTAAATTGTGCTTCCTAGATGTTTTTATAAAATCATTGAATCAAATCTAACTCTGATTACATCAGATAAGGCCAGGTACCCTACACAATAACAGGGGGTATGAAATTTGACTTGTCTACTTAAAGATCACCAAAATCTGATAACAAGGTCAATTACTTCCCTGGGTGGGATTGAACCACCAACCTTTTGGTTAATAGCCGTATACACTAACTGATTGCGCCACAGAGACACTTTGCAAAAGTACATACTGACAAATGCTAATAAGCATTCATCTAAAACGTTTCCTAGAAAAACTTAAAAAAAGTCAATAATCTGGAGAGTTTTTGTAAGATGTTTCTTCTATCAACCAACGAAGAAACACATTGGTACTTTCCCATGATGAGTGAGTGCTTCAGGATCTCTTGCACTTACATGTGCAGCAGAGTACAGCAATGGAAGCATGCTGGGCCCATAACCCAGAGGTAGGCAGATTGAAACTATCCTTTGCTATATGCTTTTTTTTTTGTTAATTAAAGTAATCCAAAACTGGGATTGATATTTTGGCTCTTTTATTTTTACTTAAAGTACAATAACTTTTACCATTTTAATTTGTTTTAATAGTATATTGACAGTATTGTTTTCTTTCAAAAATCCACTTAATTTTCTTTACCCTATTATTAAAATGGTAATTGACAAAAACAAACTACATTGTCACCAGAAGAGCAATACAAAATGTACAAGTGATATATTAAAATCATCTTTCCAGCTTGAATTTCAATGATGCATTGGGGCAACGATTTTGTGAGAAACATCTTCACCCTTAAATAAAGATTTTCTTAATTCCTTACCTGTGTGCTAATTAGATATCACCTTGTTTTCGCATTAAACAGACTTCCACATGAGAAAGCAGCAAGGATGCAGTGGCGTTAATGTTTCCTGGTGTCAACCTGTATTATTTCAGTAGACATTGAAATGAGGATGCATCTTGCTGCCTTTCCAATGAAGCAAGTTTAATTTAGTAATAGGTGAAAAACCATCCCTACAAAGGTGTTAATCAGAGACTTTGCTTTGTGGACACTTTTCAGAGAACAAATTTGTTAGCATAAAAATAAAGCCAGAAAATGAAGAGCTGTTTAATCACTCAATTGGATTTTTCTGCCAGCATATTTCTTTTTCTCTGCAACCCACTGCTAAATTGTGCTTCCTAGCTGTTTTTATAAAATCACTGAATCAAATCTAACTCTGATTACATCAGAGAAGGCCAGGTACCCTACACCATAACAGGGGGTTTGAAATTTTGACTTGTCTACTTAAAGATCACCAAAATCTGATAACAAGGTCAATTACGTACCTGGGTGGGATTGAACCACCAACCTTTTGGTTAATAGCCGTACACACTAACTAATTGCGCCACAGAGACACATTGCAAAAGTATATTCTGACAAGGGCTAATAAGCATTCATCTAAAATGTTTCCTAGAAAAACTTTAAAAAGTCAATAATCTGGAGAGTTTTTGTAAGATGTTTCTTCCATCAACCAACGAAGAAACACATTGGTACTTTCCCATGATGAGTGAGTGCTTCAGGATCTCTTGCACTTACATGTGCAGCAGAGTACAGCAATGGAAGCATGCTGGGCCCATAACCCAGAGGTAGGCAGATTGAAACTATCCTTTGCTATATGCTTTTTTTTTGTTAATTAAAGTAATCCAAAACTGGGATTGATATTTTGGCTCTTTTATTTTTACTTAAAGTACAATAACTTTTACCATTTTAATTTGTTTTAATAGTATATTGACAGTATTGTTTTCTTTCAAAAATCCACTTAATTTTCTTTACCCTATTATTAAAATGGTAATTGACAAAAACAAACTACATTGTCACCAGAAGAGCAATACAAAATGTACAAGTGATATATTAAAATCATCTTTCCAGCTTGAATTTCAATGATGCATTGGGGCAACGATTTTGTGAGAAACATCTTCACCCTTAAATAAAGATTTTCTTAATTCCTTACCTGTGTGCTAATTAGATATCACCTTGTTTTCACATTAAACAGACTTCCACATGAGAAAGCAGCAAGGATGCAGTGGCGTTAATGTTTCCTGGTGTCAACCTGTATTATTTCAGTAGACATTGAAATGAGGATGCATCTTGCTGCCTTTCCAATGAAGCAAGTTTAATTTAGTAATAGGTGAAAAACCATCCTTACAAAGGTGTTAATCAGAGACTTGGCTTTGTGGACACTTTTCAGAGAACAAATTTGTTAGCATAAAAATAAAGCCAGAAAATGAAGAGCTGTTTAATCACTCAATTGGATTTTTCTGCCAGCATATTTTTTTTCTCTGTAACCCACTGCTAAATTGTGCTTCCTAGCTGTTTTTTATAAAATCACTGAATCAAATCTAACTCTGATTACATCAGAGAAGGCCAGGTAGCCTACACAATAAGAGGGGGTTTGAAATTTTGACTTGTCTACTTAAATATCACCAAAATCTGATCACAAGGTCAATTACGTCCCTGGGTGGGATTGAACCACCAACCTTTTGGTTAATAGTCGAACACACTAACCGATCGCGCCACAGAGACACTTTGCAAAAAGTACATACTGACAAAGGCTAATAAGCATACATCTAGAACGTTTCCTAGAAAAACATTAAAAAATAAATAATCTGGAGAGTTTTTGTAAGATGTTTCTTCCATCAACCAACGAATAAACACATTGGTACTTTCCCATGATGAGTGAGTGCTTCAGGATCTCTTGCACTTACATGTGCAGCAGAGTACAGCAATGGAAGCATGCTGGGCTCATAACCCAGAGGTAGGCAGATTGAAACTATCCTCTGCTGTATGCTTTTTTTTTTTAATTAAAGTAATCCAAAACTGGGATTGATATTTTGGCTCTTTTATTTTTACTTAAAGTACAATAACTTTTACCATTTTAATTTGTTTTAATAGTATATTGACAGTATAGTTTTCTTTCAAAAATCCACTTAATTTTCTTTACCCTATTATTAAAATGGTAATTGACAAAAAAAACTACATTGTCACCAGAAGAGCAATACAAAATGTACAAGTGATATATTAAAATCATCTTTCCAGCTTGAATTTCAATGATGCATTGGGGCAACAATTTTGTGAGAAACATCTTCACCCTTAAATAAAGATTTTCGTAATTCCTTACCTGTGTGCTAATTAGATATCACCTTGTTTTCACATTAAACAGACTTCCACATGAGAAAGCAGCAAGGATGCAGTGGCGTTAATGTTTCCTGGTTTCAACCTGTATTATTTCAGTAGACATTGAAATGAGGATGCATCTTGCTGCCTTTCCAATGAAGCAAGTTTAATTTAGTAATAGGTGAAAAACCATCCCTACAAAGGTGTTAATCAGAGACTTGGCTTTGTGGACACTTTTCAGAGAACAAATTTGTTAGCATAAAAATAAAGCCAGAAAATGAAGAGCTGTTTAATCACGCAATTTGATTTTTTTGCCAGCATATTTCTTTTTCTCTGCAACCCACTGCTAAATTGTGCTTCCTAGATGTTTTTATAAAATCATTGAATCAAATCTAACTCTGATTACATCAGAGAAGGCCAGGTACCCTACACAATAACAGGGGGTATGAAATTTGACTTGTCTACTTAAAGATCACCAAAATCTGATAACAAGGTCAATTACGTCCCTGGGTGGGATTGAACCACCAACCTTTTGGTTAATAGCTGTACACACTAACTGATTGCGCCACAGAGACACTTTGCAAAAGTACATACTGACAAATGCTAATAAGCATTCATCTAAAACGTTTCCTAGAAAAACTTAAAAAAGTCAATAATCTGGAGAGTTTTTGTAAGATGTTTCTTCTATCAACCAACGAAGAAACACATTGGTACTTTCCCATGATGAGTGAGTGCTTCAGGATCTCTTGCACTTACATGTGCAGCAGAGTACAGCAATGGAAGCATGCTGGGCCCATAACCCAGAGGTAGGCAGATTGAAACTATCCTCTGCTATATGCATTTTTTTTTGTTAATTAAAGTAATCCAAAACTGGGATTGATATTTTGGCTCTTTTATTTTTACTTAAAGTACAATAACTTTTACCATTTTAATTTGTTTTAATAGTATATTGACAGTATTGTTTTCGTTCAAAAATCCACTTCATTTTCTTTACCCTATTATTAAAATGGTAATTGACAAAAACAAACTACATTGTCACCAGAAGAGCAATACAAAATGTACAAGTGATATATTAAAATCATCTTTCCAGCTTGAATTTCAATGATGCATTGGGGCAACGATTTTGTGAGAAACATCTTCACCCTTAAATAAAGATTTTCTTAATTCCTTACATGTGTGCTAATTAGATATCACCTTGTTTTCACATTAAACAGACTTCCACATGAGAAAGCAGCAAGGATGCAGTGGCGTTAATGTTTCCTGGTGTAAACCTGTATTATTTCAGTAGACATTGAAATGAGGATGCATCTTGCTGCCTTTCCAATGAAGCAAGTTTAATTTAGTAATAGGTGAAAAACCATCCCTACAAAGGTGTTAATCAGAGACTTTGCTTTGTGGACACTTTTCAGAGAACAAATTTGTTAGCATAAAAATAAAGCCAGAAAATGAAGAGCTGTTTAATCACTCAATTGGATTTTTCTGCCAGCATATTTCTTTTTCTCTGCAACCCACTGCTAAATTGTGCTTCCTAGCTATTTTTATAAAATCACTGAATCAAATCTAACTCTGATTACATCAGAGAAGGCCAGGTACCCTACACCATAACAGGGGGTTTGAAATTTTGACTTGTCTACTTAAAGATCACCAAAATCTGATAACAAGGTCAATTACGTACCTGGGTGGGATTGAACCACCAACCTTTTGGTTAATAGCCGTACACACTAACTAATTGCGCCACAGAGACACATTGCAAAAGTATATACTGACAAGGGCTAATAAGCATTCATCTAAAACGTTTCCTAGAAAAACTTTAAAAAGTCAATAATCTGGAGAGTTTTTGTAAGATGTTTCTTCCATCAACCAACGAAGAAACACATTGGTACTTTCCCATGATGAGTGAGTGCTTCAGGATCTCTTGCACTTACATGTGCAGCAGAGTACAGCAATGGAAGCATGCTGGGCCCATAACCCAGAGGTAGGCAGATTGAAACTATCCTTTGCTATATGCTTTTTTTTTGTTAATTAAAGTAATCCAAAACTGGGATTGATATTTTGGCTCTTTTATTTTTACTTAAAGTACAATAACTTTTACCATTTTAATTTGTTTTAATAGTATATTGACAGTATTGTTTTCTTTCAAAAACCCACTTAATTTTCTTTACCCTATTATTAAAATGGTAATTGACAAAAACAAACTACATTGTCACCAGAAGAGCAATACAAAATGTACAAGTGATATATTAAAATCATCTTTCCAGCTTGAATTTCAATGATGCATTGGGGCAACGATTTTGTGAGAAACATCTTCACCCTTAAATAAAGATTTTCTTAATTCCTTACCTGTGTGATAATTAGATATCACCTTGTTTTCGCATTAAACAGACTTCCACATGAGAAAGCAGCAAGGATGCAGTGGCGTTAATGTTTCCTGGTGTCAACTTGTATTATTTCAGTAGACATTGAAATGAGGATGCATCTTGCTGCCTTTCCAATGAAGCAAGTTTAATTTAGTAATAGGTGAAAAACCATCCTTACAAAGGAGTTAATCAGAGACTTGGCTTTGTGGACACTTTTCAGAGAACAAATTTGTTAGCATAAAAATAAAGCCAGAAAATGAAGAGCTGTTTAATCACTCAATTGGATTTTTCTGCCAGCATATTTTTTTTCTCTGCAAACCACTGCTAAATTGTGCTTCCTAGCTGTTTTTATAAAATCAATGAATCAAATCTAACTCTGATTACATCAGAGAAGGCTAGGTACCCTACACCATAAGAAGGGGTTTGAAATTTTGACTTGTCTACTTAAAGATCACCAAAATCTGATAACAAGATCAATTACATCCCTGGGTGGGATTGAACCACCAACCTTTTAGTTAATAGCCGTACACACTAACTGATTGCGCCACAGAGACACTTTGCGAAAAGGCATACTGACAAAGGCTAATAAGCATTCATCTAAAACGTTTCCTAGAAAAACTTTAAAAAGTCAATAATCTGGAGAGTTTTTGTAAGATGTTTCTTCCATCAACCAACGAAGAAACACATTGGTACTTTCCCATGATGAGTGAGTGCTTCAGGATCTCTTGCACTTACATGTGCAGCAGAGTACAGCAATGGAAGCATGCTGGGCTCATAACCCAGAGGTAGGCAGATTGAAACTATCCTCTGCTGTATGCTTTTTTTTTTTAATTAAAGTAATCCAAAACTGGGATTGATATTTTGGCTCTTTTATTTTTACTTAAAGTACAATAACTTTTACCATTTTAATTTGTTTTAATAGTATATTGACAGTATTGTTTTCTTTCAAAAATCCACTTAATTTTCTTTACCCTATTATTAAAATGGTAATTGACAAAAACAAACTACATTGTCACCAGAAGAGCAATACAAAATGTACAAGTGATATATTAAAATCATCTTTCCAGCTTGAATTTCAATGATGCATTGGGGCAACGATTTTGTGAGAAACATCTTCACCCTTAAATAAAGATTTTCTTAATTCCTTACCTGTGTGCTAATTAGTTATCACCTTGTTTTCGCATTAAACAGACTTCCACATGAGAAAGCAGCAAGGATGCAGTGGCGTTAATGTTTCCTGGTGTCAACTTGTATTATTTCAGTAGACATTGAAATGAGGATGCATCTTGCTGCCTTTCCAATGAAGCAAGTTTAATTTAGTAATAGGTGAAAAACCATCCCTACAAAGGTGTTAATCAGAGACTTGGCTTTGTGGACACTTTTCAGAGAACAAATTTGTTAGCATAAAAATAAAGCCAGAAAATGAAGAGCTGTTTAATCACTCAATTGGATTTTTTTTTGCCAGCATATTTTTTTTCTCTGCAACCCACTGCTAAATTGTGCTTCCTAGCTGTTTTTTTATAAAATCACTGAATCAAATCTAACTCTGATTACATCAGAGAAGGCCAGGTACCCTACACAATAAGAGGGGGTTTGAAATTTTGACTTGTCTACTTAAATATCACCAAAATCTGATCACAAGGTCAATTACGTTCCTGGGTGGGATTGAACCACCAACCTTTTGGTTAATAGCCTTACACACTAACCAATTGCACCACAGAGACACTTTGCAAAAAGTACATACTGACAAAGGCTAATAAGCATTCATCAAGAACGTTTCCTAGAAAAACTTTAAAAAGTCAATAATCTGGAGAGTTTTTGTAAGATGTTTCTTCCATCAACCAATGAAGAAACACATTGGTACTTTCCCATGATGAGTGAGTGCTTCAGGATCTCTTGCACTTACATGTGCAGCAGAGTACTGCAATGGAAGCATGCTGGGCCCATAACCCAGAGATAGGCAGATTGAAACTATCCTTTGCTATATGCATTTTTTTTGTTAATTAAAGTAATCCAAAACTGGGATTGATATTTTTGCTCTTTTATTTTTACTTAAAGTACAATAACTTTTACCATTTTAATTTGTTTTAATAGTATATTGACAGTATTGTTTTCTTTCAAAAATCCACTTCATTTTCTTTACCCTATTATTAAAATGGTAATTGACAAAAACAAACTACATTGTCACCAGAAGAGCAATACAAAATGTACAAGTGATATATTAAAATCATCTTTCCAGCTTGAATTTCAATGATGCATTGGGGCAACGATTTTGTGAGAAACATCTTCACCCTTAAATAAAGATTTTCTTAATTCCTTACCTGTGTGCTAATTAGATATCACCTTGTTTTCACATTAAACAGACTTCCACATGAGAAAGCAGCAAGGATGCAGTGGCGTTAATGTTTCCTGGTGTCAACCTGTATTATTTCAGTAGACATTGAAATGAGGATGCATCTTGCTGCCTTTCCAATGAAGCAAGTTTAATTTAGTAATAGGTGAAAAACCATCCCTACAAAGGTGTTAATCAGAGACTTGGCTTTGTGGACACTTTTCAGAGAACAAATTTGTTAGCATAAAAATAAACCAGAAAATGAAGAGCTGTTTAATCACTCAATTGGATTTTTTTGCCAGCATATTTTTTTTCTCTGCAACCCACTGCTAAATTGTGCTTCCTAGCTGTTTTTTAATAAAATCACTGAATCAAATCTAACTCTGATAACATCAGAGAAGGCCAGGTACCCTACACAATAAGAGGGGGTTTGAAATTTTGACTTGTCTACTTAAATATCACCAAAATCTGATCACAAGGTCAATTACGTCCCTGGGTGGGATTGAACCACCAACCTTTTGGTTAATAGCCTTACACACTAACCAATTGCGCCACAGAGACACTTTGCAAAAGTACATACTGACAAAGGCTAATAAGCATTCATCTAGAACGTTTCCTAGAAAAACTTTAAAAAGTCAATAATCTGGAGAGTTTTTGTAAGATGTTTCTTCCATCAACCAACAAAGAAACACATTGGTACTTTCCCATGATGAGTGAGTGCTTCAGGATCTCTTGCACTTACATGTGCAGCAGAGTACTGCAATGGAAGCATGCTGGGCCCATAACCCAGAGGTAGGCAGATTGAAACTATCCTTTGCTATATGCATTTTTTTTTTGTTAATTAAAGTAATCCAAAACTGGGATTGATATTTTGGCTCTTTTATTTTTACTTAAAGTACAATAACTTTTACCATTTTAATTTGTTTTGATAGTATATTGACAGTATTGTTTTCTTTCAAAAATCCACTTAATTTTCTTTACCCTATTATTAAAATGGTAATTGACAAAAACAAACTACATTGTCACCAGAAGAGCAATACAAAATGTACAAGTGATATATTAAAATCATCTTTCCAGCTTGAATTTCAATGATGCATTGGGGCAACGATTTTGTGAGAAACATCTTCACCCTTAAATAAAGATTTTCTTAATTCCTTACCTGTGTGCTAATTAGATATCACCTTGTTTTCACATTAAACAGACTTCCACATGAGAAAGCAGCAAGGATGCAGTGGCGTTAATGTTTCCTGGTGTCAACCTGTATTATTTCAGTAGACATTGAAATGAGGATGCATCTTGTTGCCTTTCCAATGAAGCAAGTTTAATTTAGTAATAGGTGAAAAACCATCCCTACAAAGGTGTTAATCAGAGACTTGGCTTTGTGGACACATTTCAGAGAACAAATTTGTTAGCATAAAAATAAAGCCAGAAAATGAAGAGCTGTTTAATCACTCAATTGTATTTTTTTGCCAGCATATTTTTTTTATCTGCAACCCACTGCTAAATTGTGCTTCCTAGCTGTTTTTTTTATAAAATCACTGAATCAAATCTAACTCTGATTACATCAGAGAAGGCCAGGTACCCTACACAATAAGAGGGGGTTTGAAATTTTGACTTGTCTACTTAAATATCACCAAAATCTGATCACAAGGTCAATTACATTCCTGGGTGGGATTGAACCACCAACCTTTTGGTTAATAGTCTTACACACTAACCAATTGCACCACAGAGACACTTTGCAAAAGTACATTCTGACAAAGGCTAATAAGCATTCATCTAGAACGTTTCCTAGAAAAACTTTAAAAAGTCAATAATCTGGAGAGTTTTTGTAAGATGTTTCTTCCATCAACCAACGAAGAAACACATTGGTACTTTCCCATTATGAGTGAGTGCTTCAGGATCTCTTGCACTTACATGTGCAGCAGAGTACTGCAATGGAAGCATGCTGGGCCCATAACCCAGAGGTAGGCAGATTGAAACTATCCTTTGCTATATGCATTTTTTTTTGTTAATTAAAGTAATCCAAAACTGGGATTGATATTTTTGCTCTTTTATTTTTACTTAAAGTACAATAACTTTTACCATTTTAATTTGTTTTAATAGTATATTGACAGTATTGTTTTCTTTCAAAAATCCACTTAATTTTCTTTACCCTATTATTAAAATGGTAATTGACAAAAACAAACTACATTGTCACCAGAAGAGCAATACAAAATGTACAAGTGATATATTAAAATCATCTTTCCAGCTTGAATTTCAATGATGCATTGGGGCAACGATTTTGTGAGAAACATCTTCACCCTTAAAGATTTTCTTAATTCCTTACCTGTGTGCTAATTAGATATCACCTTGTTTTCACATTAAACAGACTTCCACATGAGAAAGCAGCAAGGATGCAGTGGCGTTAATGTTTCCTGGTGTCAACCTGTATTATTTCAGTAGACATTGAAATGAGGATGCATCTTGCTGCCTTTCCAATGAAGCAAGTTTAATTTAGTAATAGGTGAAAAACCATCCCTACAAAGGTGTTAATCAGAGACTTGGCTTTGTGGACACTTTTCAGAGAACAAATTTGTTAGCATAAAAATAAAGCCAGAAAATGAAGAGCTGTTTAATCACTCAATTGGATTTTTTTGCCAGCATATTTCTTTTTCTCTGCAACCCACTGCTAAATTGTGCTTCCTAGCTGTTTTAATAAAATCACTGAATCAAATCTAACTCTGATTACATCAGAGAAGGCCAGGTACCCTACACCATAACAGGGGGTTTGAAATTTTGACTTGTCTACTTAAAGATCACCAAAATCTGATCACAAGGTCAATTACGTCCCTGGGTGTGATAGAACCACCAACCTTTTGGTTAGTAGCTGTACACACTAACTGATTGCGCCACAGAGACACTTTGCAGAAGTAAATACTGACAAAGGCTAATAAGCATTCATCTAGAACGTTTCCTAGAAAAACTTTAAAAAGTCAATAATCTGGAGAGTTTTTGTAAGATGTTTCTTCCATCAACCAACGAAGAAACACATTGGTACTTTCCCATGATGAGTGAGTGCTTCAGGATCTCTTGCACTTACATGTGCAGCAGAGTACAGCAATGGAAGCATGCTGGGCCCATAACCCAGAGGTAGGCAGATTGAAACTATCCTTTGCTATATGCTTTTTTTTTGTTAATTAAAGTAATCCAAAACTGGGATTGATATTTTGGCTCTTTTATTTTTACTTAAAGTACAATAACTTTTACCATTTTAATTTGTTTTAATAGTATATTGACAGTATTGTTTTCTTTCAAAAATCCACTTAATTTTCTTTACCCTATTATTAAAATGGTAATTGACAAAAACAAACTACATTGTCACCAGAAGAGCAATACAAAATGTACAAGTGATATATTAAAATCATCTTTCCAGCTTGAATTTCAATGATGCATTGGGGCAACGATTTTGTGAGAAACATCTTCACCCTTAAATAAAGATTTTCTTAATTCCTTACCTGTGTGATAATTAGATATCACCTTGTTTTCGCATTAAACAGACTTCCACATGAGAAAGCAGCAAGGATGCAGTGGCGTTAATGTTTCCTGGTGTCAACTTGTATTATTTCAGTAGACATTGAAATGAGGATGCATCTTGCTGCCTTTCCAATGAAGCAAGTTTAATTTAGTAATAGGTGAAAAACCATCCTTACAAAGGTGTTAATCAGAGACTTTGCTTTGTGGACACTTTTCAGAGAACAAATTTGTTAGCATAAAAATAAAGCCAGAAAATGAAGAGCTGTTTAATCACTCAATTGGATTTTTCTGCCAGCATATTTTTTTTCTCTGCAAACCACTGCTAAATTGTGCTTCCTAGCTGTTTTTATAAAATCAATGAATCAAATCTAACTCTGATTACATCAGAGAAGGCCAGGTACCCTACACCATAAGAGGGGGTTTGAAATTTCGACTTGTCTACTTAAAGATCACCAAAATCTGATAACAAGATCAATTACATCCCTGGGTGGGATTGAACCACCAACCTTTTAGTTAATAGCCGTACACACTAACTGATTGCGCCACAGAGACACTTTGCGAAAGAGCATATGACAAAGGCTAATAAGCATTCATCTAAAACGTTTCCTAGAAAAACTTTAAAAAGTCAATAATCTGGAGAGTTTTTGTAAGATGTTTCTTCCATCAACCAATGAAGAAACACATTGGTACTTTCCCATGATGAGTAAGTGCTTCAGGATCTCTTGCACTTACATGTGCAGCAGAGTACTGCAATGGAAGCATGCTGGGCCCATAACCCAGAGATAGGCAGATTGAAACTATCCTTTGCTATATGCATTTTTTTTGTTAATTAAACTAATCCAAAACTGGGATTGATATTTTTGCTCTTTTATTTTTACTTAAAGTACAATAACTTTTACCATTTTAATTTGTTTTAATAGTATATTGACAGTATTGTTTTCTTTCAAAAATCCACTTTATTTTCTTTACCCTATTATTAAAATGGTAATTGACAAAAACAAACTACATTGTCACCAGAAGAGCAATACAAAATGTACAAGTGATATATTAAAATCATCTTTCCAGCTTGAATTTCAATGATGCATTGGGGCAACGATTTTGTGAGAAACATCTTCACCCTTAAATAAAGATTTTCTTAATTCCTTACCTGTGTGCTAATTAGATATCACCTTGTTTTCACATTAAACAGACTTCCACATGAGAAAGCAGCAAGGATGCAGTGGCGTTAATGTTTCCTGGTGTCAACCTGTATTATTTCAGTAGACATTGAAATGAGGATGCATCTTGCTGCCTTTCCAATGAAGCAAGTTTAATTTAGTAATAGGTGAAAAACCATCCCTACAAAGGTGTTAATCAGAGACTTGGCTTTGTGGACACTTTTCAGAGAACAAATTTGTTAGCATAAAAATAAACCAGAAAATGAAGAGCTGTTTAATCACTCAATTGTATTTTTTTGCCAGCATATTTTTTTTATCTGCAACCCACTGCTAAATTGTGCTTCCTAGCTGTTTTTTATAAAATCACTGAATCAAATCTAACTCTGATTACATCAGAGAAGGCCAGGTACCCTACACAATAAGAGGGGGTTTGAAATTTTGACTTGTCTACTTAAATATCACCAAAATCTGATCACAAGGACAATTACATTCCTGGGTGGGATTGAACCACCAACCTTTTAGTTAACAGCCTTACACACTAACCAATTGCACCACAGAGACACTTTGCAAAAGTACATACTGACAAAGGCTAATAAGCATTAATCTAGAACGTTTCCTAGAAAAACTTTAAAAAGTCAATAATCTGGAGAGTTTTTGTAAGATGTTTCTTCCATCAACCAACGAAGAAACACATTGGTACTTTCCCATGATGAGTGAGTGCTTCAGGATCTCTTGCACTTACATGTGCAGCAGAGTACTGCAATGGAAGCATGCTGGGCCCATAACCCAGAGGTAGGCAGATTGAAACTATCCTTTGCTATATGCATTTTTTTTTGTTAATTAAAGTAATCCAAAACTGGGATTGATATTTTTGCTCTTTTATTTTTACTTAAAGTACAATAACTTTTACCATTTTAATTTGTTTTAATAGTATATTGACAGTATTGTTTTCTTTCAAAAATCCACTTAATTTTCTTTACCCTATTATTAAAATGGTAATTGACAAAAACAAACTACATTGTCACCAGAAGAGCAATACAAAATGTACAAGTGATATATTAAAATCATCTTTCCAGCTTGAATTTCAATGATGCATTGGGGCAACGATTTTGTGAGAAACATCTTCACCCTTAAATAAAGATTTTCTTAATTCCTTACCTGTGTGCTAATTAGATATCACCTTGTTTTCACATTAAACAGACTTCCACATGAGAAAGCAGCAAGGATGCAGTGGCGTTAATGTTTCCTGGTGTCAACCTGTATAATTTCAGTAGACATTGAAATGAGGATGCATCTTGCTGCCTTTCCAATGAAGCAAGTTTAATTTAGTAATAGGTGAAAAACCATCCTTACAAAGGTGTTAATCAGAGACTTGGCTTTGTGGACACTTTTCAGAGAACAAATTTGTTAGCATAAAAATAAAGCCAGAAAATGAAGAGCTGTTTAATCACTCAATTGGATTTTTCTGCCAGCATATTTTTTTTCTCTGCAACCTACTGCTAAATTGTGCTTCCTAGCTGTTTTTATAAAATCACTGAATCAAATCTAACTCTGATTACATCAGGGAAGGCCAGGTACCCACACCATAACCGGGGGTTTGAAATTTTGACTTGTCTACTTAAATATCGCCAAAATCTGATCACAAGGTCAATTACATCCCTGGGTGGGATTGAACCACCAACCTTTTGGTTAATAGCCAAACACACTAACCGATTGCGCCACAGAGACACTTTGCAAAAAGTTCATACTGACAAAGGCTAATAAGCATTCATCTAGAACGTTTCCTAGAAAAACTTTAAAAAGTCAATAATCTGGAGAGTTTTTGTAAGATGTTTCTTCCATCAATCAACGAAGAACATTCAAGCTGATTTCTTGCAGCAGCTGGGCACTGTAACAGCTCCAGAGCTGCTCTGTAAGGCAACTAAAAGGGTGTGGGCCCTGCAGCACTACCTGTAGTTCGCATTGTGCGTTGGAAGGCACAAAGTAAGCAGACGGGAGAAGTCAGGATAGTGCGCAAGGGCATAGAAAGGAGCGGCTCAAGAAAAGAGAAGTGGAAACAGACAGCAAACTAGGCTGGAGAGAGACCTGAGACAAAGAGATCTGAATTATACGAGAGCCGACCAGGGGAAACACAAATTATGCAGTCGAGTTTCCCACATTTGGGGAAATCGCTGGAGCAGCACACACAGAGTGCAATGGGTGAGCCTTGCCCTGGGAGAAGCACCTTCATGATCATAGTATCTCACCTGGCAGGTAAGTAGGAGTTGGGCAAGAGCTGAGGAGGGTCGCTGCTCGGGCACCCCCCTGTCAAGTGAAGGAGATCCAACTGAGGCAGCACAAGAGAACTCTCGAAAGAAGAACAAGGCTAGAGGAAGATCTGAGACACAGAAATCTGGCTTTTACCAGAGCTGACCAGAGGAAAGCACAAACACAGTCCCCCACTACCACAAATAATGCAGTCGAGTTTCCCACATTTGGGGAAATCACAGGGGTCAGCATACCCAGAATGCAATGAATGAACCTCACCCTGGGAGAACAATCTTCATGACCATGGTATCTCCTATGCAAAATAAGTATGATTTGGGATAGGGCTGGGGAGGGCCGCTGCTCAGGCACATCTCTGTCAAGTAAAGGAGATTCAACTGAGGCAGCACAAGGGAACTCTCATCTGGGGACAACAACTGCAGGGAGAACACATATTTTCAGATGAACATGGGAGGGCAGAAGGCTGCCTAATACTGAAGCACCCCCAAACAACAAACCAAATGCAACAACTAGTACAAGCATTCCTGGGGGAAGGCCTGCAGCAGATGGATTTGCATATGGTGATGTCATCCAAGCAGTGGGTCAAAGTTGGCTTCAACCCTCGTCTGCATATGAAAAGAGAAAAGGGGCGTGCAGGGCATGGCGGCCTTTTGCGGCGCTTGGATGACCCCTAGTTCGCATTAAACACCTCCACCCTACTTCGGTGTGGGGCTCATGTTGGCTATGCCCCAGCCCATGAAGCATTCAAGCTGATTACTTGCAGCAGCTGGGCACTGTAATAGCTCCAGAGCTGCTCTGTAAGGCAAGTAAAAGGGTGTGGGCCCTGCAGCACTACCTGTAGTTCGCATTGTGCATTGGAAGGCACAAAGTAAGCAGATGGGAGAAGTCAAGATAATGCGCAAGGGCATAGAAGGGAGCGGCTCAAGAAAAGAGAAGTTTAAACAGACAGCAAACTAGGCTGGAGAGAGACCTGAGACAAACAGATCTGAATTATACGAGAGCTGACCAGGGGAAACACAAATTATGCAGTCAAGTTTCCCACATTTGGGGAAATCGCAGGAGCAGCACACCCAGAGTGCAATGGGTGAGCCTTGCCCTGGGAGAAGCACCTTCATGATCATAGTATCTCACTTGGCAGGTAAGTAGGAGTTGGGCTTGAGCTGGGGAGGGTTGATGCTAGGGCACCCCCCTGTCAAGTGAAGGAGATCCAACTGAGGCAGCACAAGGGAACTCTCGAAAGAAGAACAAGGCTAGAGGAAGATCTGAGACAAATAAATCTGACTTTTACCAGAGCTGACCAGAGGAAAGCACAAACACAGTCCCCCACTACCACAAATAATGCAGTCGAGTTTCCCACATTTGGGGAAATCATAGGAGTCAGCATACCCAGAATGCAATGAATGAACCTCACCCTGGGAGAACAATCTTCATGACCATGGTATCTCCTATGCAAAATAAGTATGATTTGGGATAGAGCTGGGGAGGGCCGCTGCTCAGGCACATCTCTGTCAAGTAAAGGAGATTCAACTGAGGCAGCACAAGGGAACTCTCATCTGGGGACAACAACTGCTGGGAGAACACATATTTTCAGATGAACATGGGAGGGCAGAAGGCTGCCTAATACTGAAGCACCCCCAAACAACAAACCAAATGCAACAACTAGTACAAGCATTCCTGGGGGAAGGCCTACAGCAGATGGATTTGCATATGGTGATGTCATCCAAGCAGTGGGTCAAAGTTGGCTTCAACCCTCGTCTGCATATGAAAAGAAAAAAGGGATGTGCAGGGCATGGCGTCCTTTTGTGGCGCTTGGATGACCCCTAATTCACATTAAACATCTCCACCCTCCTTCGGTGTGGGGCTCATGTTGGCTATGCCCCAGCCCCTGAAGCATTCAAGATGATTTCTTGCAGCAGCTGGGCACTGTAACAGCTCCAGAGCTGTTCTGTAAAGCATGTAAAAGGGTGTGGGCCCTGCAGCACTACCTGTAGTATGCATTGTGCGTTGGAAGGCACAAAGTAAGCAGACGGGAGAGGTCAGGATAGTGCGCAAGGGCATAGAAGGGAGCGGCTCAAGAAAAGAGAAGTGGAAACAGACAGCAAACTAGGCTGGAGAAAGACCTGAGACAAAGAGATCTGAATTATACGAGAGCCGACCAGAGGAAACACAAATTATGCAGTCAAGTTTCCCACATTTGGGGAAATCGCAGGAGCGGCACACCCAGAGTGCAATGGGTGAGCCTTGCCCTGGGAGAAGCACCTTCCTGATCATAGTATCTCACCTGGCAGGTAAATAGGAGTTGGGCTAGAGCTGGGGAGGGTCGCTGCTCGGGCACCCCCCTGTCAAGTGAAGGAGATCCAACTGAGGCAGCACAAGGGAACTCTCGAAAGAAGAACAAGGCTAGAGGAAGATCTGAGACAAAGAAATCTGACTTTTACCAGAGCTGAGCAGAGGAAAGCACAAACACAGTCCCCCACTACCACAAATAATGCAGTCGAGTTTCCCACATTTGGGGAAATCACAGGGGTCAGCATACCCAGAATGCAATGAATGAACCTCACCCTGGGAGAACAATCTTCATGACCATGGTATCTCCTATGCAAAATAAGTATGATTTGGGATAGGGCTGGGGAGGGCCGCTGCTCAGGCACATCTCTGTCAAGTAAAGGAGATTCAACTGAGGCAGCACAAGGGAACTCTCATCTGGGGACAACAACTGCAGGGAGAACACATATTTTCAGATGAACATGGGAGGGCAGAAGGCTGCCTAATACTGAAGCACCCCCAAACAACAAACCAAATGCAACAACTAGTGCAAGCATTCCTGGGGGAAGGCCTGCAGCAGATTGATTTGCATATGGTAATGCCATCCAAGCAGTGGGTCAAAGTTGGCTTCAACCCTCGTCTGCATATGAAAAGAGAAAAGGGGCGTGCAGGGCATGGCGGCCTTTTGCGGCGCTTGGGTGACCCTTAGTTCGCATTAAACACCCCCACCCTCCTTCGGTGTGGGGCTCATGTTGGCAATGCCCCAGCCCCTGAAGCATTCAAGCTGATTTCTTGCAGCAGCTGGGCACTGTAACAGCTCCAGAGCTGCTCTGTGAGGCAAGTAAAAGGGTGTGGGCCCTGCAGCACTACCTGTAGTTTGCATTGTGTGTTGGAAGGCACAAAGTAAGCAGACGGGAGAAGTCAGGATAGTGCGCAAGGGCATAGAAGGGAGCGGCTCAAGAAAAGAGAAGTGGAAACAGACAGCAAACTAGGCTGGAGAGAGACCTGAGACAAAGAGATCTGAATTATACGAGAGCCGACCAGGGGAAACACAAATTATGCAGTCAAGTTTCCCACATTTGGGGAAATCACAGGGGCAGCACACCCAGAGTGCAATGGGTGAGCCTTGCCCTGGGAGAAGCACCTACATGATCATAGTATCTCACCTGGCAGGTAAGTAGGAGTTGGGCTAGAGCTGCGAAGGGTCGCTGCTCGGGTACCCCCCTGTCAAGTGAAGGAGATCCAACTGAGGCAGCACAAGGGAACTCTCGAAAGAGGAACAAGGCTAGAGGAAGATCTGAGACAAAGAAATCTGATTTTTACCAGAGTTGACCAGAAGAAAGCACAAACACAGTCCCCCACTACCACAAATAATGCAGTTGAGTTTCCCACATTTGGGGAAATCACAGGGGTCAGCATACCCAGAATGCAATGAATGAACCTCACCCTGGGAGAACAATCTTCATGACCATGGTATCTCCTATGCAAAATAAGTATGATTTGGGATAGGGCTGGGGAGGGCCGCTGCTCAGGCACATCTCTGTCAAGTAAAGGAGATTCAACTGAGGCAGCACAAGGGAACTCTCATCTGGGGACAACAACTGCAGGGAGAACACATATTTTCAGATGAACATGGGAGGGCAGAAGGCTGCCTAATACTGAAGCACCCCCAAACAACAAACCAAATGCAACAACTAGTGCAAGCATTCCTGGGGGAAGGCCTGCAGCAGATGGTTTTGCATATGGTGATGTCATCCAAGCAGTGGGTCAAAGTTGGCTTCAACCCTCGTCTGCATATGAAAAGAAAAAAGGGATGTGCAGGGCATGGCGTCCTTTTGTGGCGCTTGGATGACCCCTAATTCGCATTAAACATCTCCACCCTCCTTCGGTGTGGGGCTCATGTTGGCTATGCCCCATCCCCTGAAGCATTCAAGATGATTTCTTGCAGCAGCTGGGCACTGTAACAGCTCCAGAGCTGCTCTGTAAAACATGTAAAAGGGTGTGGGCCCTGCAGCACTACCTGTAGTATGCATTGTGCGTTGGAAGGCACAAAGTAAGCAGACGGGAGAGGTCAGGATAGTGCGCAAGGGCATAGAAGGGAGCGGCTCAAGAAAAGAGAAGTGGAAACAGACAGCAAACTAGGCTGGAGAAAGGCCTGAGACAAAGAGATCTGAATTATATGAGAGCCGACCAGAGGAAACACAAATTATGCCGTCAAGTGTCCCACATTTGGGGAAATCGCAGGAGCAGCACACCCAGAGTGCAATGGGTGAGCCTTGCCCTGGGAGAAGCACCTTCCTGATCATAGTATCTCACCTGGCAGGTAAATAGGAGTTGGGCTAGAGCTGGGGAGGGTCGCTGCTCGTGCACCCCCCTGTCAAGTGAAGGAGATCCAACTGAGGCAGCACAAGGGAACTCTCGAAAGAAGAACAAGGCTAGAGGAAGATCTGAGACAAAGAAATCTGACTTTTACCAGAGCTGACCAGAGGAAAGCACAAACACAGTCCCCCACTACCACAAATAATGCAGTTGAGTTTCCCACATTTGGGGAAATCACAGGGGTCAGCATACCCAGAATGCAATGAATGAACCTCACCCTGGGAGAACAATCTTCATGACCATGGTATCTCCTATGCAAAATAAGTATGATTTGGGATAGGGCTGGGGAGGGCCGCTGCTCAGGCACATCTCTGTCAAGTAAAGGAGATTCAACTGAGGCAGCACAAGGGAACTCTCATCTGGGGACAACAACTGCAGGGAGAACACATATTTTCAGATGAACATGGGAGGGCAGAAGGCTGCCTAATACTGAAGCACCCCCAAACAACAAACCAAATGCAACAACTAGTGCAAGCATTCCTGGGGGAAGGCCTGCAGCAGATTGATTTGCATATGGTAATGCCATCCAAGCAGTGGGTCAAAGTTGGCTTCAACCCTCGTCTGCATATCAAAAAAGAGAAAAGGGGCGTGCAGGGCATGGTGGCCTTTTGCGGCGCTTGGATGACCTCTAGTTCGCATTAAACACCTCCACCCTCCTTCGGTGTGGGGCTCATGTTGGCTATGCCCCAGCCCCTGAAGCATTCAAGCTGATTTCTTGCAGCAGCTGGGCACTGTAACAGCTCCAGAGCTGCTCTGTAAGGCAAGTAAAAGGGTGTGGGCCCTGCAGCACTACCTGTAGTTTGCATTGTGCATTGGAAGGCACAAAGTAAGCAGACGGGAGAAGTCAGGATAGTGCGCAAGGGCATAGAAGGGAGCGGCTCAAGAAAAGAGAAGTGGAAACAGACAGCAAACTATACTGGAGAGAGACCTGAGACAAAGAGATCTGAATTATACGAGAGCCGACCAGGGGAAACACAAATTATGCAGTCAAGTGTCCCACATTTGGGGAAATTGCAGGAGCAGCACACCCAGAGTGCAATGGGTGAGCCTTGCCCTGGGAGTAGCACCTTCATGATCATAGTATCTCACCTGGCAGGTAAGTAGGAGTTGGACTAGAGCTGGGGAGGGTCGCTGCTCGGGCACCCCCCTGTCAAGTGAAGGAGATCCAACTGAGGCAGCACAAGGGAACTCTTGAAAGAGGAACAAGGCTAGAGGAAGATCTGAGACAAAGAAATCTGACTTTTACCAGAGCTGACCAGAGGAAAGCACAAACACAGTCCCCCACTACCACAAATAATGCAGTCGAGTTTCCCACATTTGGGGAAATCACAGGGGTCAGCATACCCAGAATGCAATGAATGAACCTCACCCTGGGAGAACAATCTTCATGACCATGGTATCTCCTATGCAAAATAAGTATGATTTGGGATAGGGCTGGTGAGGGCCGCTGCTCAGGCACATCTCTGTCAAGTAAAGGAGATTCAACTGAGGCAGCACAAGGGAACTCTCATCTGGGGACAACAACTGCAGGGAGAACACATATTTTCAGATGAACATGGGAGGGCAGAAGGCTGCCTAATACTGAAGCACCCCCAAACAACAAACCAAATGCAACAACTAGTACAAGCATTCCTGGGGGAAGGCCTGCAGCAGATGGATTTGCATATGGTGATGTCATCCAAGCAGTGGGTCAAAGTTGGCTTCAACCCTCGTCTGCATATGAAAAGAGAAAAGGGACGTGCAGGGCATGGCGGCCTTTTGCGGCGCTTGGATGACCCCTAGTTCGCATTAAACACCTCCACCCTACTTCGGTGTGGGGCTCATGTTGGCTATGCCCCAGCCCATGAAGCATTCAAGCTGATTACTTGCAGCAGCTGGGCACTGTAATAGCTCCAGAGCTGCTCTGTAAGGCAAGTAAAAGGGTGTGGGCCCTGCAGCACTACCTGTAGTTCGCATTGTGCATTGGAAGGCACAAAGTAAGCAGATGGGAGAAGTCAAGATAATGCGCAAGGGCATAGAAGGGAGCGGCTCAAGAAAAGAGAAGTTGAAACAGACAGCAAACTAGGCTGGAGAGAGACCTGAGACAAACAGATCTGAATTATACGAGAGCTGACCAGGGGAAACACAAATTATGCAGTCAAGTTTCCCACATTTGGGGAAATCGCAGGAGCAGCACACCCAGAGTGCAATGGGTGAGCCTTGCCCTGGGAGAAGCACCTTCATGATCATAGTATCTCACTTGGCAGGTAAGTAGGAGTTGGGCTTGAGCTGGGGAGGGTTGATGCTAGGGCACCCCCCTGTCAAGTGAAGGAGATCCAACTGAGGCAGCACAAGGGAACTCTCGAAAGAAGAACAAGGCTAGAGGAAGATCTGAGACAAATAAATCTGACTTTTACCAGAGCTGACCAGAGGAAAGCACAAACACAGTCCCCCACTACCACAAATAATGCAGTCGAGTTTCCCACATTTGGGGAAATCATAGGAGTCAGCATACCCAGAATGCAATGAATGAACCTCACCCTGGGAGAACAATCTTCATGACCATGGTATCTCCTATGCAAAATAAGTATGATTTGGGATAGAGCTGGGGAGGGCCGCTGCTCAGGCACATCTCTGTCAAGTAAAGGAGATTCAACTGAGGCAGCACAAGGGAACTCTCATCTGGGGACAACAACTGCTGGGAGAACACATATTTTCAGATGAACATGGGAGGGCAGAAGGCTGCCTAATACTGAAGCACCCCCAAACAACAAACCAAATGCAACAACTAGTACAAGCATTCCTGGGGGAAGGCCTACAGCAGATGGATTTGCATATGGTGATGTCATCCAAGCAGTGGGTCAAAGTTGGCTTCAACCCTCGTCTGCATATGAAAAGAAAAAAGGGATGTGCAGGGCATGGCGTCCTTTTGTGGCGCTTGGATGACCCCTAATTCACATTAAACATCTCCACCCTCCTTCGGTGTGGGGCTCATGTTGGCTATGCCCCAGCCCCTGAAGCATTCAAGATGATTTCTTGCAGCAGCTGGGCACTGTAACAGCTCCAGAGCTGTTCTGTAAAGCATGTAAAAGGGTGTGGGCCCTGCAGCACTACCTGTAGTATGCATTGTGCGTTGGAAGGCACAAAGTAAGCAGACGGGAGAGGTCAGGATAGTGCGCAAGGGCATAGAAGGGAGCGGCTCAAGAAAAGAGAAGTGGAAACAGACAGCAAACTAGGCTGGAGAAAGACCTGAGACAAAGAGATCTGAATTATACGAGAGCCGACCAGAGGAAACACAAATTATGCAGTCAAGTTTCCCACATTTGGGGAAATCGCAGGAGCGGCACACCCAGAGTGCAATGGGTGAGCCTTGCCCTGGGAGAAGCACCTTCCTGATCATAGTATCTCACCTGGCAGGTAAGTAGGAGTTGGGCTAGAGCTGGGGAGGGTCGCTGCTCGGGCACCCCCCTGTCAAGTGAAGGAGATCCAACTGAGGCAGCACAAGGGAACTCTCGAAAGAAGAACAAGGCTAGAGGAAGATCTGAGACAAAGAAATCTGACTTTTACCAGAGCTGAGCAGAGGAAAGCACAAACACAGTCCCCCACTACCACAAATAATGCAGTCGAGTTTCCCACATTTGGGGAAATCACAGGGGTCAGCATACCCAGAATGCAATGAATGAACCTCACCCTGGGAGAACAATCTTCATGACCATGGTATCTCCTATGCAAAATAAGTATGATTTGGGATAGGGCTGGGGAGGGCCGCTGCTCAGGCACATCTCTGTCAAGTAAAGGAGATTCAACTGAGGCAGCACAAGGGAACTCTCATCTGGGGACAACAACTGCAGGGAGAACACATATTTTCAGATGAACATGGGAGGGCAGAAGGCTGCCTAATACTGAAGCACCCCCAAACAACAAACCAAATGCAACAACTAGTGCAAGCATTCCTGGGGGAAGGCCTGCAGCAGATTGATTTGCATATGGTAATGCCATCCAAGCAGTGGGTCAAAGTTGGCTTCAACCCTCGTCTGCATATGAAAAGAGAAAAGGGGCGTGCAGGGCATGGCGGCCTTTTGCGGCGCTTGGGTGACCCTTAGTTCGCATTAAACACCCCCACCCTCCTTCGGTGTGGGGCTCATGTTGGCAATGTCCCAGCCCCTGAAGCATTCAAGCTGATTTCTTGCAGCAGCTGGGCACTGTAACAGCTCCAGAGCTGCTCTGTGAGGCAAGTAAAAGGGTGTGGGCCCTGCAGCACTACCTGTAGTTTGCATTGTGTGTTGGAAGGCACAAAGTAAGCAGACGGGAGAAGTCAGGATAGTGCGCAAGGGCATAGAAGGGAGCGGCTCAAGAAAAGAGAAGTGGAAACAGACAGCAAACTAGGCTGGAGAGAGACCTGAGACAAAGAGATCTGAATTATACGAGAGCCGACCAGGGGAAACACAAATTATGCAGTCAAGTTTCCCACATTTGGGGAAATCACAGGGGCAGCACACCCAGAGTGCAATGGGTGAGCCTTGCCCTGGGAGAAGCACCTACATGATCATAGTATCTCACCTGGCAGGTAAGTAGGAGTTGGGCTAGAGCTGCGAAGGGTCGCTGCTCGGGTACCCCCCTGTCAAGTGAAGGAGATCCAACTGAGGCAGCACAAGGGAACTCTCGAAAGAGGAACAAGGCTAGAGGAAGATCTGAGACAAAGAAATCTGATTTTTACCAGAGTTGACCAGAAGAAAGCACAAACACAGTCCCCCACTACCACAAATAATGCAGTTGAGTTTCCCACATTTGGGGAAATCACAGGGGTCAGCATACCCAGAATGCAATGAATGAACCTCACCCTGGGAGAACAATCTTCATGACCATGGTATCTCCTATGCAAAATAAGTATGATTTGGGATAGGGCTGGGGAGGGCCGCTGCTCAGGCACATCTCTGTCAAGTAAAGGAGATTCAACTGAGGCAGCACAAGGGAACTCTCATCTGGGGACAACAACTGCAGGGAGAACACATATTTTCAGATGAACATGGGAGGGCAGAAGGCTGCCTAATACTGAAGCACCCCCAAACAACAAACCAAATGCAACAACTAGTGCAAGCATTCCTGGGGGAAGGCCTGCAGCAGATGGTTTTGCATATGGTGATGTCATCCAAGCAGTGGGTCAAAGTTGGCTTCAACCCTCGTCTGCATATGAAAAGAAAAAAGGGATGTGCAGGGCATGGCGTCCTTTTGTGGCGCTTGGATGACCCCTAATTCGCATTAAACATCTCCACCCTCCTTCGGTGTGGGGCTCATGTTGGCTATGCCCCAGCCACTGAAGCATTCAAGATGATTTCTTGCAGCAGCTGGGCACTGTAACAGCTCCAGAGCTGCTCTGTAAAGCATGTAAAAGGGTGTGGGCCCTGCAGCACTACCTGTAGTATGCATTGTGCGTTGGAAGGCACAGAGTAAGCAGACGGGAGAGGTCAGGATAGTGCGCAAGGGCATAGAAGGGAGCGGCTCAAGAAAAGAGAAGTGGAAACAGACAGCAAACTAGGCTGGAGAAAGACCTGAGACAAAGAGATCTGAATTATATGAGAGCCGACCAGAGGAAACACAAATTATGCCGTCAAGTGTCCCACATTTGGGGAAATCGCAGGAGCAGCACACCCAGAGTGCAATGGGTGAGCCTTGCCCTGGGAGAAGCACCTTCCTGATCATAGTATCTCACCTGGCAGGTAAATAGGAGTTGGGCTAGAGCTGGGGAGGGTCGCTGCTCGTGCACCCCCCTGTCAAGTGAAGGAGATCCAACTGAGGCAGCACAAGGGAACTCTCGAAAGAAGAACAAGGCTAGAGGAAGATCTGAGACAAAGAAATCTGACTTTTACCAGAGCTGACCAGAGGAAAGCACAAACACAGTCCCCCACTACCACAAATAATGCAGTTGAGTTTCCCACATTTGGGGAAATCACAGGGGTCAGCATACCCAGAATGCAATGAATGAACCTCACCCTGGGAGAACAATCTTCATGACCATGGTATCTCCTATGCAAAATAAGTATGATTTGGGATAGGGCTGGGGAGGGCCGCTGCTCAGGCACATCTCTGTCAAGTAAAGGAGATTCAACTGAGGCAGCACAAGGGAACTCTCATCTGGGGACAACAACTGCAGGGAGAACACATATTTTCAGATGAACATGGGAGGGCAGAAGGCTGCCTAATACTGAAGCACCCCCAAACAACAAACCAAATGCAACAACTAGTGCAAGCATTCCTGGGGGAAGGCCTGCAGCAGATTGATTTGCATATGGTAATGCCATCCAAGCAGTGGGTCAAAGTTGGCTTCAACCCTCGTCTGCATATGAAAAGAGAAAAGGGGCGTGCAGGGCATGGCGGCCTTTTGCGGCACTTGGGTGACCCTTAGTTCGCATTAAACACCCCCACCCTCCTTCGGTGTGGGGCTCATGTTGGCAATGTCCCAGCCCCTGAAGCATTCAAGCTGATTTCTTGCAGCAGCTGGGCACTGTAACAGCTCCAGAGCTGCTCTGTGAGGCAAGTAAAAGGGTGTGGGCCCTGCAGCACTACCTGTAGTTTGCATTGTGTGTTGGAAGGCACAAAGTAAGCAGACGGGAGAAGTCAGGATAGTGCGCAAGGGCATAGAAGGGAGCGGCTCAAGAAAAGAGAAGTGGAAACAGACAGCAAACTAGGCTGGAGAGAGACCTGAGACAAAGAGATCTGAATTATACGAGAGCCGACCAGGGGAAACACAAATTATGCAGTCAAGTTTCCCACATTTGGGGAAATCACAGGGGCAGCACACCCAGAGTGCAATGGGTGAGCCTTGCCCTGGGAGAAGCACCTACATGATCATAGTATCTCACCTGGCAGGTAAGTAGGAGTTGGGCTAGAGCTGCGAAGGGTCGCTGCTCGGGTACCCCCCTGTCAAGTGAAGGAGATCCAACTGAGGCAGCACAAGGGAACTCTCGAAAGAGGAACAAGGCTAGAGGAAGATCTGAGACAAAGAAATCTGATTTTTACCAGAGTTGACCAGAAGAAAGCACAAACACAGTCCCCCACTACCACAAATAATGCAGTTGAGTTTCCCACATTTGGGGAAATCACAGGGGTCAGCATACCCAGAATGCAATGAATGAACCTCACCCTGGGAGAACAATCTTCATGACCATGGTATCTCCTATGCAAAATAAGTATGATTTGGGATAGGGCTGGGGAGGGCCGCTGCTCAGGCACATCTCTGTCAAGTAAAGGAGATTCAACTGAGGCAGCACAAGGGAACTCTCATCTGGGGACAACAACTGCAGGGAGAACACATATTTTCAGATGAACATGGGAGGGCAGAAGGCTGCCTAATACTGAAGCACCCCCAAACAACAAACCAAATGCAACAACTAGTGCAAGCATTCCTGGGGGAAGGCCTGCAGCAGATGGTTTTGCATATGGTGATGTCATCCAAGCAGTGGGTCAAAGTTGGCTTCAACCCTCGTCTGCATATGAAAAGAAAAAAGGGATGTGCAGGGCATGGCGTCCTTTTGTGGCGCTTGGATGACCCCTAATTCGCATTAAACATCTCCACCCTCCTTCGGTGTGGGGCTCATGTTGGCTATGCCCCAGCCACTGAAGCATTCAAGATGATTTCTTGCAGCAGCTGGGCACTGTAACAGCTCCAGAGCTGCTCTGTAAAGCATGTAAAAGGGTGTGGGCCCTGCAGCACTACCTGTAGTATGCATTGTGCGTTGGAAGGCACAGAGTAAGCAGACGGGAGAGGTCAGGATAGTGCGCAAGGGCATAGAAGGGAGCGGCTCAAGAAAAGAGAAGTGGAAACAGACAGCAAACTAGGCTGGAGAAAGACCTGAGACAAAGAGATCTGAATTATATGAGAGCCGACCAGAGGAAACACAAATTATGCCGTCAAGTGTCCCACATTTGGGGAAATCGCAGGAGCAGCACACCCAGAGTGCAATGGGTGAGCCTTGCCCTGGGAGAAGCACCTTCCTGATCATAGTATCTCACCTGGCAGGTAAATAGGAGTTGGGCTAGAGCTGGGGAGGGTCGCTGCTCGTGCACCCCCCTGTCAAGTGAAGGAGATCCAACTGAGGCAGCACAAGGGAACTCTCGAAAGAAGAACAAGGCTAGAGGAAGATCTGAGACAAAGAAATCTGACTTTTACCAGAGCTGACCAGAGGAAAGCACAAACACAGTCCCCCACTACCACAAATAATGCAGTTGAGTTTCCCACATTTGGGGAAATCACAGGGGTCAGCATACCCAGAATGCAATGAATGAACCTCACCCTGGGAGAACAATCTTCATGACCATGGTATCTCCTATGCAAAATAAGTATGATTTGGGATAGGGCTGGGGAGGGCCGCTGCTCAGGCACATCTCTGTCAAGTAAAGGAGATTCAACTGAGGCAGCACAAGGGAACTCTCATCTGGGGACAACAACTGCAGGGAGAACACATATTTTCAGATGAACATGGGAGGGCAGAAGGCTGCCTAATACTGAAGCACCCCCAAACAACAAACCAAATGCAACAACTAGTGCAAGCATTCCTGGGGGAAGGCCTGCAGCAGATTGATTTGCATATGGTAATGCCATCCAAGCAGTGGGTCAAAGTTGGCTTCAACCCTCGTCTGCATATGAAAAGAGAAAAGGGGCGTGCAGGGCATGGCGGCCTTTTGCGGCACTTGGGTGACCCTTAGTTCGCATTAAACACCCCCACCCTCCTTCGGTGTGGGGCTCATGTTGGCAATGTCCCAGCCCCTGAAGCATTCAAGCTGATTTCTTGCAGCAGCTGGGCACTGTAACAGCTCCAGAGCTGCTCTGTGAGGCAAGTAAAAGGGTGTGGGCCCTGCAGCACTACCTGTAGTTTGCATTGTGTGTTGGAAGGCACAAAGTAAGCAGACGGGAGAAGTCAGGATAGTGCGCAAGGGCATAGAAGGGAGCGGCTCAAGAAAAGAGAAGTGGAAACAGACAGCAAACTAGGCTGGAGAGAGACCTGAGACAAAGAGATCTGAATTATACGAGAGCCGACCAGGGGAAACACAAATTATGCAGTCAAGTTTCCCACATTTGGGGAAATCACAGGGGCAGCACACCCAGAGTGCAATGGGTGAGCCTTGCCCTGGGAGAAGCACCTACATGATCATAGTATCTCACCTGGCAGGTAAGTAGGAGTTGGGCTAGAGCTGCGAAGGGTCGCTGCTCGGGTACCCCCCTGTCAAGTGAAGGAGATCCAACTGAGGCAGCACAAGGGAACTCTCGAAAGAGGAACAAGGCTAGAGGAAGATCTGAGACAAAGAAATCTGATTTTTACCAGAGTTGACCAGAAGAAAGCACAAACACAGTCCCCCACTACCACAAATAATGCAGTTGAGTTTCCCACATTTGGGGAAATCACAGGGGTCAGCATACCCAGAATGCAATGAATGAACCTCACCCTGGGAGAACAATCTTCATGACCATGGTATCTCCTATGCAAAATAAGTATGATTTGGGATAGGGCTGGGGAGGGCCGCTGCTCAGGCACATCTCTGTCAAGTAAAGGAGATTCAACTGAGGCAGCACAAGGGAACTCTCATCTGGGGACAACAACTGCAGGGAGAACACATATTTTCAGATGAACATGGGAGGGCAGAAGGCTGCCTAATACTGAAGCACCCCCAAACAACAAACCAAATGCAACAACTAGTGCAAGCATTCCTGGGGGAAGGCCTGCAGCAGATGGTTTTGCATATGGTGATGTCATCCAAGCAGTGGGTCAAAGTTGGCTTCAACCCTCGTCTGCATATGAAAAGAAAAAAGGGATGTGCAGGGCATGGCGTCCTTTTGTGGCGCTTGGATGACCCCTAATTCGCATTAAACATCTCCACCCTCCTTCGGTGTGGGGCTCATGTTGGCTATGCCCCAGCCACTGAAGCATTCAAGATGATTTCTTGCAGCAGCTGGGCACTGTAACAGCTCCAGAGCTGCTCTGTAAAGCATGTAAAAGGGTGTGGGCCCTGCAGCACTACCTGTAGTATGCATTGTGCGTTGGAAGGCACAGAGTAAGCAGACGGGAGAGGTCAGGATAGTGCGCAAGGGCATAGAAGGGAGCGGCTCAAGAAAAGAGAAGTGGAAACAGACAGCAAACTAGGCTGGAGAAAGACCTGAGACAAAGAGATCTGAATTATATGAGAGCCGACCAGAGGAAACACAAATTATGCCGTCAAGTGTCCCACATTTGGGGAAATCGCAGGAGCAGCACACCCAGAGTGCAATGGGTGAGCCTTGCCCTGGGAGAAGCACCTTCCTGATCATAGTATCTCACCTGGCAGGTAAATAGGAGTTGGGCTAGAGCTGGGGAGGGTCGCTGCTCGTGCACCCCCCTGTCAAGTGAAGGAGATCCAACTGAGGCAGCACAAGGGAACTCTCGAAAGAAGAACAAGGCTAGAGGAAGATCTGAGACAAAGAAATCTGACTTTTACCAGAGCTGACCAGAGGAAAGCACAAACACAGTCCCCCACTACCACAAATAATGCAGTTGAGTTTCCCACATTTGGGGAAATCACAGGGGTCAGCATACCCAGAATGCAATGAATGAACCTCACCCTGGGAGAACAATCTTCATGACCATGGTATCTCCTATGCAAAATAAGTATGATTTGGGATAGGGCTGGGGAGGGCCGCTGCTCAGGCACATCTCTGTCAAGTAAAGGAGATTCAACTGAGGCAGCACAAGGGAACTCTCATCTGGGGACAACAACTGCAGGGAGAACACATATTTTCAGATGAACATGGGAGGGCAGAAGGCTGCCTAATACTGAAGCACCCCCAAACAACAAACCAAATGCAACAACTAGTGCAAGCATTCCTGGGGGAAGGCCTGCAGCAGATTGATTTGCATATGGTAATGCCATCCAAGCAGTGGGTCAAAGTTGGCTTCAACCCTCGTCTGCATATCAAAAAAGAGAAAAGGGGCGTGCAGGGCATGGTGGCCTTTTGCGGCGCTTGGATGACCTCTAGTTCGCATTAAACACCTCCACCCTCCTTCGGTGTGGGGCTCATGTTGGCTATGCCCCAGCCCCTGAAGCATTCAAGCTGATTTCTTGCAGCAGCTGGGCACTGTAACAGCTCCAGAGCTGCTCTGTAAGGCAAGTAAAAGGGTGTGGGCCCTGCAGCACTACCTGTAGTTTGCATTGTGCATTGGAAGGCACAAAGTAAGCAGACGGGAGAAGTCAGGATAGTGCGCAAGGGCATAGAAGGGAGCGGCTCAAGAAAAGAGAAGTGGAAACAGACAGCAAACTATACTGGAGAGAGACCTGAGACAAAGAGATCTGAATTATACGAGAGCCGACCAGGGGAAACACAAATTATGCAGTCAAGTGTCCCACATTTGGGGAAATTGCAGGAGCAGCACACCCAGAGTGCAATGGGTGAGCCTTGCCATGGGAGTAGCACCTTCATGATCATAGAATCTCACCTGGCAGGTAAGTAGGAGTTGGGCTAGAGCTGGGGAGGGTCGCTGCTCGGGCACCCCCCTGTCAAGTGAAGGAGATCCAACTGAGGCAGCACAAGGGAACTCTTGAAAGAGGAACAAGGCTAGAGGAAGATCTGAGACAAAGAAATCTGACTTTTACCAGAGCTGACCAGAGGAAAGCACAAACACAGTCCCCCACTACCACAAATAATGCAGTCGAGTTTCCCACATTTGGGGAAATCACAGGGGTCAGCATACCCAGAATGCAATGAATGAACCTCACCCTGGGAGAACAATCTTCATGACCATGGTATCTCCTATGCAAAATAAGTATGATTTGGGATAGGGCTGGTGAGGGCCGCTGCTCAGGCACATCTCTGTCAAGTAAAGGAGATTCAACTGAGGCAGCACAAGGGAACTCTCATCTGGGGACAACAACTGCAGGGAGAACACATATTTTCAGATGAACATGGGAGGGCAGAAGGCTGCCTAATACTGAAGCACCCCCAAACAACAAACCAAATGCAACAACTAGTACAAGCATTCCTGGGGGAAGGCCTGCAGCAGATGGATTTGCATATGGTGATGTCATCCAAGCAGTGGGTCAAAGTTGGCTTCAACCCTCATCTGCATATGAAAAGAGAAAAGGGGCGTGCAGGGCATGGCGGCCTTTTGCGGCGCTTGGATGACCCCTAGTTCGCATTAAACACCTCCACCCTCATTCGGTGTGGGGCTCATGTTGGCTATGCCCCAGCCCCTGAAGCATTCAAGCTGATTTCTTGCAGCAGCTGGGCACTGTAACAGCTCCAGAGTTGCTCTGTAAGTCAAGTAAAAGGGTGTGGGCCCTGCAGCACTACCTGTAGTTCGCATTGTGCGTTGGAAGGCACAAAGTAAGCAGACGGGAGAAGTCAGGATAGTGCGCAAGGGCATAGAAGGGAGCGGCTCAAGAAAAGAGAAGTGGAAACAGACAGCAAACTAGGCTGGAGAGAGACCTGAGACAAAGAGATCTGAATTATATGAGAGCCGACCAGGGGAAACACAAATTATGCAGTCAAGTTTCCCACATTTGGGGAAATCAAAGGGGCAGCACACCCAGAGTGCAATGGGTGAGCCTTGCCCTGGGAGAAGCACCTACATGATCATAGTATCTCACCTGGCAGGTAAGTAGGAGTTGGGCTAGAGCTGGGGAGGGTCGCTGCTCGGGCACCCCCCTGTCAAGTGAAGGAGATCCAACTGAGGCAGCACAAGGGAACTCTCGAAAGAAGAACAAGGCTAGAGGAAGATCTGAGACAAAGAAATCTGACTTTTACCAGAGCTGACCAGAGGAAAGCACAAACACAGTCCCCCACTACCACAAATAATGCAGTCGAGTTTCCCACATTTGGGGAAATCACAGGGGTCATCATACCCAGAATGCAATGAATGAACCTCACCCTGGGAGAACAATCTTCATGACCATGATATCTCCTATGCAAAATAAGTATGATTTGGGATAGGGCTGGGGAGGGCCGCTGCTCAGGCACATCTCTGTCAAGTAAAGGCGATTCAACTGAGGCAGCACAAGGGAACTCTCATCTGGGGACAACAACTGCAGGGAGAACACATATTTTCAGATGAACATGGGAGGGCAGAAGGCTGCCTAATACTGAAGCACCCCCAAACAACAAACCAAATGCAACAACTAGTGCAAGCATTCCTGGGGGAAGGCCTGCAGCAGATGGATTTGCATATGGTGATGTCATCCAAGCAGTGGGTCAAAGTTGGCTTCAACCCTCGTCTGCATATGAAAAGAAAAAAGGGATGTGCAGGGCATGGCGGCCTTTTGCGGCGCTTGCATGACCCCTAATTCGCATTAAACACCTCCACCCTCCTTCGGTGTGGGGCTCATGTTGGCTATGCCCCAGCACCTGAAGCATTCAAGCTGATTTCTTGCAGCAGCTGGGCACTGTAAACAGCTCCAGAGCTGCTCTGTAAGGCAACTAAAAGGGTGTGGGCCCTGCAGCACTACCTGTAGTTCGCATTGTGCGTTGGAAGGCACAAAGTAAGCAGACGGGAGTAGTCAGGATAGTGCGCAAGGGCATAGAAGGGAGCGGTTCAAGAAAAGAGAAGTGGAAACAGACAGCAAACTAGGCTGGAGAGAGACCTGAGACAAAGAGATCTGAATTATACGAGAGCCGACCAGAGGAAACACAAATTATGCAGTCAAGTGTCCCACATTTGGGGAAATCGCAGGAGCAGCACACCCAGAGTGCAATGGGTGAGCCTTGCCCTGGGAGAAGCACCTTCCTGATCATAGTATCTCACCTGGCAGGTAAGTAGGAGTTGGGCTAGAGCTGGGGAGGGTCGCTGCTCGGGCACCCCCCTGTCAAGTGAAGGAGATCCAACTGAGGCAGCACAAGGGAACTCTCGAAAGAAGAACAAGGCTAGAGGAAGATCTGAGACAAAGAAATCTGACTTTTACCAGAGCTGACCAGAGGAAAGCACAAACACAGTCCCCCTCTACCACAAATAATGCAGTCGAGTTTTCCACATTTGGGGAAATCACAGGGGTCATCATACCCAGAATGCAATGAATGAACCTCACCCTGGGAGAACAATCTTCATGACCATGATATCTCCTATGCAAAATAAGTATGATTTCGGATAGGGCTGGGGAGGGCCGCTGCTCAGGCACATCTCTGTCAAGTAAAGGCGATTCAACTGAGGCAGCACAAGGGAACTCTCATCTGGGGACAACAACTGCAGGGAGAACACATATTTTCAGATGAACATGGGAGGGCAGAAGGCTGCCTAATACTGAAGCACCCCCAAACAACAAACCAAATGCAACAACTAGTACAAGCATTCCTGGGGGAAGGCCTGCAGCAGATGGATTTGCATATGGTGATGTCATCCAAGCAGTGGGTCAAAGTTGGCTTCAACCCTCGTCTGCATATGAAAAGAAAAAAGGGATGTGCTGGGCATGGCGTCCTTTTGTGGCGCTTGGATGACCCTTAATTCGCATTAAACATCTCCACCCTCCTTCGGTGTGGGGCTCATGTTGGCTATGCCCCAGCCCGTGAAGCATTCAAGATGATTTCTTGCAGCAGCTGGGCACTGTAACAGCTCCAGAGCTGTTCTGTAAAGCATGTAAAAGGGTGTGGGCCCTGCAGCACTACCTGTAGTATGCATTGTGCGTTGGAAGGCACAAAGTAAGCAGACGGGAGAGGTCAGGATAGTGCGCAAGGGCATAGAAGGGAGCGGCTCAAGAAAAGAGAAGTGGAAACAGACAGCAAACTAGGCTGGAGAAAGACCTGAGACAAAGAGATCTGAATTATACGAGAGCCGACCAGAGGAAACACAAATTATGCAGTCAAGTTTCCCACATTTGGGGAAATCGCAGGAGCAGCACACCCAGAGTGCAATGGGTGAGCCTTGCCTTGGGAGAAGCACCTTCCTGATCATAGTATCTCACCTGGCAGGTAAGTAGGAGTTGGGCTAGAGCTGGGGAGGGTCGCTGCTCGGGCACCCCCCTGTCAAGTGAAGGAGATCCAACTGAGGCAGCACAAGGGAACTCTCGAAAGAAGAACAAGGCTAGAGGAAGATCTGAGACAAAGAAATCTGACTTTTACCAGAGCTGAGCAGAGGAAAGCACAAACACAGTCCCCCACTACCACAAATAATGCAGTCAAGTTTCCCACATTTGGGGAAATCACAGGGGTCAGCATACCCAGAATGCAATGAATGAACCTCACCCTGGGAGAACAATCTTCATGACCATGGTATCTCCTATGCAAAATAAGTATGATTTGGGATAGGGCTGGGGAGGGCCGCTGCTCAGGCACATCTCTGTCAAGTAAAGGAGATTCAACTGAGGCAGCACAAGGGAACTCTCATCTGGGGACAACAACTGCAGGGAGAACACATATTTTCAGATGAACATGGGAGGGCAGAAGGCTGCCTAATACTGAAGCACCCCCAAACAACAAACCAAATGCAACAACTAGTGCAAGCATTCCTGGGGGAAGGCCTGCAGCAGATTGATTTGCATATGGTAATGCCATCCAAGCAGTGGGTCAAAGTTGGCTTCAACCCTCGTCTGCATATGAAAAGAGAAAAGGGGCGTGCAGGGCATGGCGGCCTTTTGCGGCGCTTGGGTGACCCTTAGTTCGCATTAAACACCCCCACCCTCCTTCGGTGTGGGGCTCATGTTGGCAATGCCCCAGCCCCTGAAGCATTCAAGCTGATTTCTTGCAGCAGCTGGGTACTGTAACAGCTCCAGAGCTGCTCTGTGAGGCAAGTAAAAGGGTGTGGGCCCTGCAGCACTACCTGTAGTTTGCATTGTGTGTTGGAAGGCACAAAGTAAACAGACGGGAGAAGTCAGGATAGTGCGCAAGGGCATAGAAGGGAGCGGCTCAAGAAAAGAGAAGTGGAAACAGACAGCAAACTAGGCTGGAGAGAGACCTGAGACAAAGAGATCTGAATTATACGAGAGACGACCAGGGGAAACACAAATTATGCAGTCAAGTTTCCCACATTTGGGGAAATCACAGGGGCAGCACACCCAGAGTGCAATGGGTGAGCCTTGCCCTGGGAGAAGCACCTACATGATCATAGTATCTCACCTGGCAGGTAAGTAGGAGTTGGGCTAGAGCTGGGGAGGGTCGCTGCTCGGGTACCCCCCTGTCAAGTGAAGGAGATCCAACTGAGGCAGCACAAGGGAACTCTCGAAAGAGGAACAAGGCTAGAGGAAGATCTGAGACAAAGAAATCTGATTTTTACCAGAGTTGACCAGAAGAAAGCACAAACACAGTCCCCCACTACCACAAATAATGCAGTCGAGTTTCCCACATTTGGGGAAATCACAGGGGTCAGCATACCCAGAATGCAATGAATGCACCTCACCCTGGGAGAACAATCTTCATGACCATGGTATCTCCTATGCAAAATAAGTATGATTTGGGATAGGGCTGGGGAGGGCCGCTGCTCAGGCACATCTCTGTCAAGTAAAGGAGATTCAACTGAGGCAGCACAAGGGAACTCTCATCTGGGGACAACAACTGCAGGGAGAACACATATTTTCAGATGAACATGGGAGGGCAGAAGGCTGCCTAATACTGAAGCACCCCCAAACAACAAACCAAATGCAACAACTAGTGCAAGCATTCCTGGGGGAAGGCCTGCAGCAGATGGATTTGCATATGGTGATGTCATCCAAGCAGTGGGTCAAAGTTGGCTTCAACCCTCGTCTGCATATGAAAAGAAAAAAGGGATGTGCAGGGCATGGTGTCCTTTTGTGGCGCTTGGATGACCCCTCCTTCGGTGTGGGGCTCATGTTGGCTATGCCCCAGCCCCTGAAGCATTCAAGATGATTTCTTGCAGCAGCTGGGCACTGTAACAGCTCCAGAGTTGCTCTGTAAAGCATGTAAAAGGGTGTGGGCCCTGCAGCACTACCTGTAGTATGCATTGTGCGTTGGAAGGCACAAAGTAAGCAGACGGGAGAGGTCAGGATAGTGCGCAACTGCATAGAAGGGAGCGGCTCAAGAAAAGAGAAGTGGAAACAGACAGCAAACTAGGATGGAGAAAGACCTGAGACAAAGAGATCTGAATTATATGAGAGCCGACCAGAGGAAACACAAATTATGCAGTCAAGTGTCCCACATTTGGGGAAATCGCAGGAGCAGCACACCCAGAGTGCAATGGGTGAGCCTTGCCCTGGGAGAAGCACCTTCCTGATCATAGTATCTCACCTGGCAGGTAAATAGGAGTTGGGCTAGAGCTGGGGAGGGTCGCTGCTCGTGCACCCCCCTGTCAAGTGAAGGAGATCCAACTGAGGCAGCACAAGGGAACTCTCGAAAGAAGAACAAGGCTAGAGGAAGATCTGAGACAAAGAAATCTGACTTTTACCAGAGCTGACCAGAGGAAAGCACAAACACAGTCCCCCACTACCACAAATAATGCAGTCGAGTTTCCCACATTTGGGGAAATCACAGGGGTCAGCATACCCAGAATGCAATGAATGAACCTCACCCTGGGAAAACAATCTTCATGACCATGGTATCTCCTATGCAAAATAAGTATGATTTGAGATAGGGCTGGGGAGGGCCGCTGCTCAGGCACATCTCTGTCAAGTAAAGGAGATTCAACTGAGGCAGCACAAGGGAACTCTCATCTGGGGACAACAACTGCAGGGAGAACACATATTTTCAGATGAACATGGGAGGGCAGAAGGCTGCCTAATACTGAAGCACCCCCAAACAACAAACCAAATGCAACAACTAGTGCAAGCATTCCTGGGGGAAGGCCTGCAGCAGATTGATTTGCATATGGTAATGCCATCCAAGCAGTGGGTCAAAGTTGGCTTCAACTCTCGTCTGCATATGAAAAGAGAAAAGGGGCGTGCAGGGCATGGCGGCCTTTTGCGGCGCTTGGATGACCCCTAGTTCGCATTAAACACCTCCACCCTCCTTCGGTGTGGGGCTCATGTTGGCTATGCCCCAGCCCCTGAAGCATTCAAGCTGATTTCTTGCAGCAGCTGGGCACTGTAACAGACCCAGAGCTGCTCTGTAAGGCAAGTAAAAGGGTGTGGGCCCTGCAGTACTACCTGTAGTTTGCATTGTGCATTGGAAAGCACAAAGTAAGCAGACGGGAGAAGTCAGGATAGTGCGGAGGGCTGGGTCAGTTGATTGTGGGCGAGTTTGTAAGCCATTGGCGGTGGCAGCGGGTATCGGCTCAGAGGCAGTAGCGGGCATTGGCTAAGGGTCATGGGCAGGATTCGGCGGACATTATGGCTGTAGTGCCTCACTAGCCACTGACCTCACCGCACGCCACTGTGGGACAGATGTAACATGCAGAGAGAGGTAGATTTGGGAGGGGGAATGTCCTAGCATAACTGTTAATTGCAGTGTAATACTGTAATTCAGCTGTGCAGCATTTGTGGCTAAATGTCAAAGAAGCCAGTATTTACCCTGCATGCAAAACAATAAATGTATTTGAACATACCTCCCAACTATCCCAATTTTTGCAGGACAGTCACTTTTTTGGGGAATGTCCAGCTAACCCAAACACCCCCCCCCCCCCTTTCCCATGGGGAAGGGGGTGGATGGGGGGTGGAAGGCTCCCTGTAGCTTGTTGCTCTGCAAATATGCACATTGTGGGTAATTCAGACCCGATCGCTAGGGTGTGTTTTTTGCATCCCTGTAATCAGGTAGTTGTCGCCTACAGCGGAAGGGAAAATTTGCTGTGCAGGTGTGTGATCACATGTGCACAAGAGCTGCACAGCTCAGCACTTACTCAGCCATTGAGGTGACGTCACAAATCCTCCCACAAAACGCCGGGTCCCTCCAGTGTTTTTCCGGACACTCCCTAGACACATTCAGTTGCCACCCACACAAACACCCTCTTCTTGTCAATCTTCTTGTGATCTCCGGGCCGTCGCACTTACGCATTGTGGCGCATACGCATGTGCAATGCAAACCAGATTGCCCGCTGGGTGAAAATAAATTGAAGCGATCTGGTCTGAATAAGCCTCAATCTCTATTCACGGGAGACAGAGGGGCTGGGGCATGGCCAGCAGCTCACAGAGCACCTATAATGACAAAAATGGGAGACATGGCTCATGATCGCGATATACCTGCGAAGGTACGCCCTCTACTGATTGACAGGCAGAGGCATTCGTATTTTCTGCGGGGCACCCGGAGAAAATGTAGGCACATGCACAGGATGGACCCTGCGTATATGCCCCCATCCTCTTCATAGTTTTTGCGGTTGGAACGCGTATTACGATCCAAACTGATTTAGGCCCTATGTCTTATATACACGAGCAGTGTGAAAACATCAATCGATGGGGGTAATTCCAAGTTGATCGCAGCAGGAATTTTGTTAGCAGTTGGGCAAAACCATGTGTACTGCAGGGGAGGCAGATATAACATGTGCAGAAAGAGTTAGATTTGGGTGAGTTATTTTGTTTCTGTGCAGGGTAAGCCCCACACATTAATGCCCTTTGGAACATATTATGTCACTCACCACAATATCTGTGATACACTATGCCCTACAGTAAAGCTTCTAATTACTTTTACAAAAACTGCTCAATGCCAAGAGTTTCACGTGCTGGGTGTCATGCTCATTGCCAGGGGTTTCACTCTCTGGGTGTCATGCTCATTGCCAGGGGGAACGCAGTAGGGGGTGTTATATAGTAAGCACCACTATGGCATAGTATATAGCATTATATATATTGTGAGCACTGGTGATGTTGAGTGCAGTAGAGCTGCTGCTGGGTAATTACAATTTACTACAACCACCAATATATTCTGCTGCACTATATATATGCAAAGCTAATTCTGCTGGGTAATTACAATTGACTACAACCACCAATATATTCTGCTGCACTATATCTATATTTGCAAAGCTAATTCTGCTGGGTAATTACAATTGACTACAACCACCAATATATTCTGCTGCACTATATCTATATATGAAAAGCTAATTCTGCTGAGTAATTACAATTGACTACAACCACCAATATATTCTGCTGCACTATATCTATATATGCAAAGCTAATTCTGCTGGGTAATGCAAATTGAAACATTATTGCATAGTATGTGATTTTTAAGTACTTTTTTAAAGTTTTGAATGATATAGACCCAGTTTAATCTTTGTGGAATGCCTGGTTGTTGTTTTTAAGGTAATTTATTGCCTGGCATTTGAGGGGGTGGGGTGTGGTTACAGATTTCAATTATTGGTTTCACTTGTAATAGTCTTCTACTTAAGTCCAATGGTGTAGGCTGTGCAAAGCCGTTTGGCTGTGCATTTATTGATCCAAGCGTGCATTTTTATCAAAGCGTGATAAAATTGACACATAACAGCAGCGTTCAATCAGCGTTAATTTATCTTCAGCTGATATCGATTGTGAATTGACGTTTCTTCTCTTCTTGTCACCTACAGGTAATTACAATTGACTACAACCACCAATATATTCTGCTGCACTATATCTATATATGCAAAGCTAATTCTGCTGGGTAATGCAAATTGAAACATTATCGCATAGTATGTGATTTTTAAGTACTTTTTTAAAGTTTTGAATGATATAGACCCAGTTTAATCTTTGTGGAATGCCTGGTTGTTGTTTTTAAGGTAATTTATTGCCTGGCATTTGAGGGGGTGGGGTGTGGTTACAGATTTCAATTATTGGTTTCACTTGTAATAGTCTTCTACTTAAGTCCAATGGTGTAGGCTGTGCATTTATTGATCTAAGCGTGCATTTTTATCAAAGCGTGATAAAATTGACACATAACAGCAGTGTTCAATCAGCGTTCAATCGAAGTGAAAAAGAAGGAAAACAGAAGCACACCAATCTAACAAAACAAAGAAAACTGAAGAACTAATAACAAATGTGAGTCACTTACTCCTCAGATCACTCACCTCCTGATTGTTGCATCTGATTACATAGCACAGAACTACCTTACTTGGACATTTCATAAACCATCCATTTCACCTACAAATGCCTGTATCTGTATTATTGTAATTTTGTTTTTTAAGCACAGCTGCACCAATGCAATTTTACCTGCAAACACTTAAAACATCTAACATAATTACCATTGCTTCTTAAACCTCTCACAATCCTTTCATTTCTTACACTCCAAATACATTTCTGCACCCACTTTATCTACGCTTTTGACTCATTTCATACTAAATCTACACCCCTTGAGCCTACACTGCTTTTCTCACCTGCATTTCTGCAATTCTTCTGCTCGGATTGCCTTACAGTCTCCTCTCCTACTTCCACTACTTCAACCTATTTACCTACTTAACACTATGTCAAGGTTTTCTTATACTCCCCACATCACTCAGTGTCTACCTAATAATGTATCTTTATCCTTCCCCACTAGTCTCCTCCACCTCCTCCTCTCTCCCCTCCTCTGTCTCCCCTCCATCCCTCTGTTTCCTTCCCCCACCTTTCCTGTTACCCCACTTTCATTCACCTCTGCCCCATGGTCCTGCTACCCCACAACTCAGCCCTGCTCCCTCTCTCCCTTCCCTGTCACCTCCCCACACCCCCATCCACATCACACTGACCTCCCTCCCTGCCCACCTCCTGCAGTTTCCCCTCCTAGCTCAGGCACCCGTACCATCACTACTCTCTCATCATCCCTGCCCTCAAAGTTAATCCCACCTCATCGCTACAGCAACCCTGAAAATCTAATTCACATCTCTCCCACAAACTCATACCCCCTATCCTGTGCCCTCTGGAATGCCAGATCTGTTTGTAACAAACTGGTCCCCACTCATGACCTTTTCATTTCCAACTCCCTACACCTACTAGCCATTACTGAAACTTGGATTATGCCCTCTGACACTACTTCTGCTGCTGCTCTCTCTGCTGGGGGCCTTACATTCACACACACACCCCGACCTGGGGGTCGCCATGGGGGTGGTGTTGGGGTCCTTTTACCTTCTAGTTACTCCTACCAACTCATACCACCAGAACCATCCCTTATATTCTCTACATTTGAGGTCCACACCATATGCCTCTTCCAACCAGTCCATCTTAGAGTAGCTGTCATTTACCGGCCCCCTGGCACTGCTTCCAAATTCATCGACAACTTTGCTTCCTGGCTTCCTCACTTCCTCTCTTCTGACATTCCCACCATTATCCTAGGCGATTTCAACATCCCTATTGACATCCCCACACAATCCCCTGCCTCTAAACTCCTTAACCTCACCTCTTCACTTGGTCTCTCCCAGTGGACCTCCTCACCCTCCCATGTGAATGGGAGCTCACTGGATCTGGTCTTCACTCACCGCTGTGATATTTCTGATTTTTCCAACTCCCCATTTCCCCTCTCTGACCACCACCTGCTCTCCTTCAACCTATCTCTCTCGACTTCCCCATCTCTACCTCCTAAGGCTACCATCACTAAGCGTAACATTGAAGCTATTGACACCACATTCCTTTCCTCCCTGTTTGACTCACTTCTCTCTCCTATTCTCTCTCTCTCATGCCCTGAACAAGCCACTTCCACATACAATGCTTCCCTTACTTCTGCTCTTGACTCTGTTGCTCCACCAACCACTATTCACCCTTGCAAATTAACACCTCAACCCTGGCACACCAAATGCACCAGATATCTGCAAAAATGCTCATGTACTGCTGAGCGACACTGGAGGAAATCACGCTCTAAGGCAGACTTCCTCCATTTCAAACTTATGCTCTCATCCTTCAGTGCTGCCCTTTCTCTTGCTAAACAGTCATACTTCAAGAACCTCATCTCCTCCCAGTCTTCCAACCCCCGGCGCCTCTTTGCCACTCTCAACTCACTCCTCTGCCCACCTCCACCTCGTCTCCCTTCCTCACTCTCTGCTCTTGACTTTGCCACTTACTTCACATCCAAAATTGACTCCATACGTCAGGACATCACATCACACCAGACTATCAGTAACCAGCCTTCTCCCATCCCTTACCAACCCTCCCCATCCCTCGCACCAACTCTGTCATCTTTCTCCCATGCATCTGGAGAGGAAGTCATGGCCCTCATTCGTTCCTGTCCCCTCACCACCTCCCCACTTGACCCTATCCCCTCCCGCCTCCTTTGCCACCTCTCTTCTTCTGCTTGTTCCCATCTTTCCCACCTTCTCAATCTCTCCCTCTCATCAGGCACTGTCCCCTCTGCCTTCAAGCACGCTCTCATCTCTCCTATTCTTAAAAAACCTACCCTTGATCCAAACACTATCTCCAACTACCGACCCATCTCTCTCCTCCCTTTTGCCTCCAAACTCCTTGAGCGTATTGTCTACAACCGCCTTACTTCCTTTCTTTCCTCACACTCACTGCTTGACCCATTCCAGTCTGGCTTCCGTCCTCTCCACTCCACTGAAACTGCCCTTACAAAAGTATGCAATGACCTCCATGCTGCTAAATCTAAGGGACACTACTCTCTACTTATTCTACTTGATCTCTCTGCTGCTTTTGACACTGTGGACCATCCTCTCCTACTGCAAATCCTTCACTCCATTGGTTTGCGTAACACTGCCCTCTCTTGGTTGTCGTCCTACCTTTCTGACCGTTCATTCTCTGTCTCCTCTCATGACTCCACCTCCCCCTCACTTCCACTAACTGTAGGGGTACCCCAAGGTTCTGTCCTTGGTCCTCTTCTCTTCTCTCTCTATACGTCCTCACTAGGTAAGCTCATTAGTTCTTTTGGTTTCCAATATCATCTCTATGCTGATGACACTCAAATCTATCTTTCCTCTCCAGACCTCTCCCCTACTCTCCTCACTCGTATCTCCAACTGTCTCTCTGCTATCTCTTCCTGGATGTCCCAGCGCTTTCTTAAACTTAACATGTCTAAGACCGAGCTGATCATCTTCCCTCCCTCCCGCATAATCTCACCTCCTACAATCTCATTATCTATTGATGGCACTACTATCTCCTCTACCCCCCAAGCGCGCTGTCTTGGAGTAATCCTTGACTCCTCCCTCTCCTTCAAACCACACATTCAGCACCTCTCACAAACCTGCCGTTTTCATCTAAAAAATATTTCCAGGATCAGACCCTTTCTGACCCAGGATGCTACTAAGACTCTTATCCACTCACTGGTCATCTCCAGACTGGACTGCTGTAATCTCTTCCTGACTGGCATTCCTGACAAATACCTCTCTCCACTCCAATCTATCCTCAATGCTGCTGCCCGGCTCATTTTCCTCACCAAACGCACTACGTCCACCTCTCCTCTCTTACTAGTCCTTCACTGGCTCCCCTTCCCTTTCAGAATCCATTTCAAGCTTCTCACACTTGCTTACAAAGCCCTCACCCACTCCTCTCCCATCTACATCTCTGATCTTATCTCGCTTTACACTCCCACCCGTCCTCTTCGCTCTGCTAATGCACACCGACTCTCCTGCCTACGGATTACTTCCTCCCACTCCTACCTCCAAGATTTTTCACGTGCTGCACCACTTTTCTGGAATTCCCTACCTCTCCCCCTCAGACTCTCCACCTCTCTACAAAACTTCAAACGGGCTCTCAAGACCCACTTCTTCACCAAACCCAGCCAAATCTCATCCTAAACCTCTGTTCCATGCTCTCTATGTACCCCATCTGTCTCACCCTGTCTGTCTACCCCTCCCTTTTAGAATGTAAGCTCTCACGAGCAGGGCCCTCTTCCCTCATGTGCTTACTCTTTTCTTACTTTAATAATCTTCAGCTGCACCAAATCCAGCAGTCTTCTGCCACCTGATACTTATTCCAGTGTCATCTGCTGATGTAGCTATGTTTATTTACCCTGTACTTGTCCTATATTGTCGTCAACTGTAAGTTGCTGTTTTCCTGTTTGATTATTTGTTTATGTACTCTGTAATTGGGCACTGCGGAACCCTTGTGGCGCCATATAAATAAAGGATAATAATAATAATAAATAATATAATACATAGCAGTACGGTACAGTAGGCCACTGCTCTACCTACCTCTGTGTCGTCAAGTATACTATCCATCCATACCTGTGGTGCATTTTAGAAAAAAACATGTCTCGGCAGAGCAATCTATAAATCCATCATTTTTCAGACAGCAACAGTGGGTATTGTAATAGTCACCCAATCCATCACTTTTATAGGGTTACATGCACCCACATGCTACAGCCTGTCTCAATAATTTTACTGTCACGCTGTGTGTGTTTGTGTTTTTATTTGGGTATTTTTTGTTGTTGTAGAACTACAGGTACCAGCAAGCCCGTTATTTCCCCGCCTGCTGGTACTTGAGGTTCTCCAAGTACCAGCAAGCGGGGGAGGCTTGCTGGGCCTTGTAGTTCCACAACGAAAAAACAATATTCTTTTTTTACACACATGGCTATCAGCCCGGCACCCACCACCCAGGGGTGCTGGGGACAGCCTCGGGCTTCACCCCTGGCCCTTGGGTGCCTCGAGGGGAGGAACCTCTAGATTTAAGGGGTCCCCACTCCTCCAGGGAACCCCGGCCAGGGGTGACTAGTTGGAGGGGTAATGCCAGGGCCGCAGGGACCTACATAAAAGTGTCCCCCGGCTGTGGCATTATCTCTCTGGCTAGTGGAGCCCGGTGCTGGTTTTAAAAATATGGGGGACCCCTACATCTATTGTCCCACGTATTTTTGGAACCTGGACCGGTCTAAGAGCCCGGTGCTGGTTGTCTAAATACGGGGAACCCCTGTCCAATTTTTCCCCCAGTATTTAAATAACCAGGACCGGCTCAAAGAGCCCGAGGCTGGTTATACTAAGGAGGGGGGGCCTCACGCATTTTTTTTAACCCATTCAGACCCTTCTCCTTTAAGTTAATGGAAGCCCTGGACAACAAAATTGCATTCATGTCCTCCTCCCTCACCCTTCCCAGTCCCAAACACTCATTTTTTTTTTCTTTAAAAATTTATAATATATAACGAGAACAATGAGCAGGCAGGCAGCGGGCATTGGCGGCATCGGACTGAGATAGAAATTAGTGGTGGAGGGCTGGGTCAGTTGATTGTGGGCGAGTTTGTAAGCTATTGGCGGTGGCAGCGGGTATCGGCTCAGAGGCAGTAGCGGGCATTGGCTAAGGGTCATCGGCAGGATTCGGCGGACATTATGGCTGTAGTGCCTCACTAGCCACTGACCTCACCGCACGCCACTGTGGGACAGATGTAACATGCAGAGAGAGGTAGATTTGGGAGGGGGAATGTCCTAGCATAACTGTTAATTGCAGTGTAATACTGTAATTCAGCTGTGCAGCATTTGTGGCTAAATGTCAAAGAAGCCAGTATTTACCCTGCATGCAAAACAATAAATGTATTTGAACATACCTCCCAACTATCCCAATTTTTGCAGGACAGTCACTTTTTTGGGGAATGTCCAGCTAACCCAAACAACCCCCCCCCCCTTCCCATGGGAAAGGGGGGGGGGTGGAAGGCTCCCTGTAGCTTGTTGCTCTGCAAATATGCACATTGTGGGTAATTCAGACCTGATCGCTAGGGTGTGTTTTTTGCATCCCTGTAATCAGGTAGTTGTCGCCTACAGCGGAAGGGAAAATTTGCTGTGCAGGTGTGTGATCACATGTGCACAAGAGCTGCACAGCTCAGCACTTACTCAGCCATTGAGGTGACGTCACAAATCCTCCCACAAAACGCCGGGTCCCTCCAGTGTTTTTCCGGACACTCCCTAGAAACATTCAGTTGCCACCCACACAAACACCCTCTTCTTGTCAATCTTCTTGTGATCTCCGGACCGTCGCACTTACGCATTGTGGCGCATACGCATGTGCAGTGCAAACCAGATTGCCCGCTGGGTGAAAATAAATTGAAGCGATCTGGTCTGAATAAGCCTCAATCTCTATTCACGGGAGACAGAGGGGCTGGGGCATGGCCAGCAGCTCACAGAGCACCTATAATTACAAAAATGGGAGACATGGCTCATGATCGCGATATACCTGCAAAGGTACGCCCTCTACTGATTGACAGGCAGAGGCATTCGCATTTTCTGCGGGGCACCCGGAGAAAATGTAGGCACACGCACAGGATGGACCCTGCGTATATGCCCCCATCCTCTTCATAGTTTTTGCGGTTGGAACGCGTATTACGATCCAAACTGAATTAGGCCCTATGTCTTATATACACGAGCAGTGTGAAAACATCAATCGATGGGGGTAATTCCAAGTTGATCGCAGCAGGAATTTTGTTAGCAGTTGGGCAAAACCATGTGTACTGCAGGGGAGGCAGATATAACATGTGCAGAAAGAGTTAGATTTGGGTGAGTTATTTTGTTTCTGTGCAGGGTAAATACTAACTGCTTTATTTTTACACTGCAAATTAGATTGCAGATTGAACACACCACACCCAAATCTAACTCTCTCTGCACATGTTAAATCTGCCTTCCCTGCAGTGCACATAGGTGGTCATTCCGAGTTGTTCGCTCGGTAATTTTCTTCGCATCGCAGCGATTTTCCGCTTAATGCGCATGCGCAATGTTCACACTGCGACTGCGCCAAGTAAATTTGCTGTGCAGTTAGGAATATTACTCACGGTTTTTTCATCGTTCTGGTGATCGTAATGTGATTGACAGGAAGTGGGTGTTTCTGGGCGGAAACAGGCCGTTTTAGGGGCGTGTGGGAAAAAATGCTACCGTTTCTGGGAAAAACGCGGGAGTGGCTGGAGAAACGGAGGAGTGTCTGGGCGAACGCTGGGTGTGTTTGTGACGTCAAACCAGGAACGACAAGCACTGAACTGATCGCACTGGCAGAGTAAGTCTCGAGCTACTCAGAAACTGCACAGAGATGTCTTATCGCAATATTGCAAATCTTTCGTTCGCAATTTTAAGATGCTAAGATTCACTCCCAGTAGGCGGCAGCTTAGCGTGTGCAATGCTGCTAAAAGCAGCTTGCGAGCGAACAACTCGGAATGAGGGCCATGGGGGGTAATTCTGAGTTGATCGCAGCAGGATTTTTGTTAGCAGTTGGGCAAAACCACGGCCCTCATTCCGAGTTGATCGGTCGCAAGGCGAATTTAGCAGAGTTACACACGCTAAGCCGCCGCCTACTGGGAGTGAATCTTAGCTTCTTAAAATTGCGACCGATGTATTCGCAATATTGCGATTACTAACTACTTAGCAGTTTCAGAGTAGCTCCAGACTTACTCTGCCTGTGCGATCAGTTCAGTGCTTGTCGTTCCTGGTTGACGTCACAAACACACCCAGCGTTCGCCCAGGCACTCCCACCGTTTCTCCGGCAACTCCTGCGTTTTTTCCGGAAACGGTAGCGTTTTCAGCCACACGCCCCTGAAACGCCGTGTTTCCGCCCAGTAACACCCATTTCCTGTCAATCACATTACGTTCGCCGGAGCGAAGAAAAAGCCGTGAGTAAAAATACTTTCTTCATAGTAAAGTTACTTGGCGCAGTCGCAGTGCGAACTTTGCGCATGCGTACTAAGCGGATTTTCACTGCGATGCGATGAAAAATACCGAGCGAACAACTCGGAATGAGGGCCCATGTGCACTGCATTTACGAACAGATGATTTTTTATATAAATTTTAAAATGTTAGTAAATGTGTGTTTTTTTTTCAACCTGGAAGCCCAACATCGATTAAGATCGATCTTAAATAGACCCCTGGGTTTTAAGGATAACCATGGTTGAGTCCAATGGTTAATTCACATTGACCGAAGTTCTAATTAAGTCACCTGTGCTCAAGCATGATATCCTTAAAATCTGGATTGCAATGACAGCATTTTGGAACTATGCCTAAGGGTTTAATTTTTACATTTATCCACTGACAATAAATCTACCTACAATATCCCTGTAACTGTTATGATTACAGTATTTCACTAAATAATTTAATTTGCTGAACCTTCTGTAAAAAGAAATATTAAGCTGCTGTAATTCCCAGATGCAGCAAATTTGTTAGCTAGTGGGCAAAACCATGTGCACTGCAGGGTTGGGGGGGGGGCAGATATAACATTTGCAGAGAGATTTAGGTGGGTTATATTGTTTGTGTGCAGGGTAAATACTGGCTGTTTTGTTTTTACACTGCAATTTAGATTTCAGTTTGAACACACCGCACCAAAATCTAACTCTCTCTGCACATATTATACACCCCCCCCCCTGCAGTATACATGGTTTTAGCTAATAAATTTGCTGCTGTGATCAGATCTGAGTTAAGCCCTATGTATTTGGCACTGGCAAAGGGTTAGAGGCCTTGCTGTAGAGCTCACACCTTTCTTATCATGCATTGTAATATTTCCTATGTCCTGATGTTGTGCTCTCTGCTCCATCCAAGTAAACAGCAATGTAGCATGGCTATCAAAGAGCGTGAAGATTGCAGATTTCCTGGGATTAATGCTAAGGAATGCTATTCCAGAGGCTGCTGCTTTAATTCAAGTGTCACTGGGGTTAAATGGTGTTTTTACCTTAAAAACACAGGTAGAGTATATAGTACAGTGGTAAAGTGGGAGCATGTAGTGCTATTGATTACAGATTTGATGGAGCTTAAACATGGATAAGGTCCATGGCTCTAAGAGTTTATCTTGTGTATCCTTTATTTTTAGTCATGGTCAGATAAGATTAGAAAATACCATTTAAGTGGAAATTTCCTGTTAGCTGTTTTTCAGTTTGCTCAACTGTCTGATTAACTTGTCCTAAAAAAGGACCAAAGGAGCTAAATTGCCCTGTGATCTAGCTAAATTGCCCCAGTTAAAAAAAAAAAAACTAAGCTGCTGTAATTCCTGGATGTTTCCTTACTGCATCAACAGGAAGTGACAAGAAACAATGTAATGTGGAACCGTACAGCAGAAGGGATTGCGGCTACCCCACAATAAGTGCAGCGGAATGTAAGAAGAGGAATTGTTGCTTTGACTGCAGCATTCCCGGGGTTAACTGGTGTTTCTTCAAGTCACAAGGTATGGAGCTGCTGTATAGTTACTCGCAAGTCAGTAGTTGTATCATGCTCACACCTGGAAAACTGGATACACACAGAATGCCCTACACAGGGGGTGAAATGAGCGCCCCCCCCCCCACCCCCCGTACGCTCAGCACACATCACGCTGTGCTGAGCGGGGGCAGAGATGTGTGCTGAGCAGTTCGCTCAGCACACATCTCTCCCCAAAATCGGGCCGTGAATACGGACCTTTAAACTGGATCCACACTTAGATTATCTGTCCAATTTTTTTTTTCTAGTTGAAACAAAATTATGCTAATATGTGGCAGCAAATGACAATTGACCATTTGCTCACAAACACTGGAAAACATCCAAAAATGGTCATTTAGATAAATTGGTTAAATCCATTTCATTTAGCTAATTTATCCAAACTACCTTTATTGTATCTTTGTGGGTGAATGATGTGTGGGTCAGTGTTGAGGGTGGTGGAGGAGATGGGTATTAGGCACAGCAGGGTGTGGACAGTCAAATAGTGTGCTTAGAGGTTCAGAGTCATTGTATGAGACTCTGGCAACAGTGACTTGATGAGTCTGGTGTCCATAGGGTGGGACGCATTAACCTTTTTATGCTATTGAAATAGTTCTCCTCCTGACCGACGCAGTTCCTTGCTCCGAGGTTGGTGTATTGTTCTGTTGCAGCGCCTCTCCACTGTGGTCACAGTGAGCTGTGTGGTGTTTCTGGCGCATGCCAATCTCCCCCCAACCTCCCTCTTGCATTTCAGACCTACGTACGCATGATGGGATCTTGTATGATATGCGCGTGTGCTGTAGAGATGAAAGTGGGGGTGAGGAGGCAGATCGTGAGATGGGGAAACTTTGTGGACTGTTAGCGAAGGGGAGCACTGGGCAATCTGAGTTGCAAAGAGGGCAGCAGAAGAGGTTATTGCATGTGCACTGGTGACAGGTCCATCCTTGGTGGCCAGCCTCAGTGGTAAAGGGGTACATGAGCTAGTGTCCCTTGGCCAGCCATGTACCATGGCCACCTCCCTACCTCCTATATATTCTCCCTGATCTGTCACTTTGTTACGGTCTGCTGCTGGCACTGGTGTATCGTCCTGCAGATGCCGTCTCCGCCCATTGCTGTGACTTCCCCCAGAGTTAGCCACACAGAGTGACAGATCTGGGAAAATATATAGGAGATCATTACTTTCACTTGCAGCCTACCTTATTTTTTGCAGCCTAGCATGCTCCTGACCCATTCTCTCACTAATACTTATACAACATTCATGAACTCATCTTAAGGTTTCTTTATTATTCAGTCACACTGTCTTGGATCCAAACCATTTCCTGTGGCATTGCAGTCAAACAATTGAGCTATTTACCCTTGCATAGAAAGGTATAATCTAAGCTAGAGAATTCTATTTGGAGCTCACCTTGTACTTTGTGAAGAAATAATCAGCTTTGTGGCTGAGCAGATATATGGAGTGTGTGGCTGCACACTGCATTGATCTGCTGAGTTGCAATGCTAATAATTTTTTTTTTGCAAAGTACCAATAGCTTCATTGTGAAGGTGGAAAGAAGGGTGTTACGGCATGGAATGTACAAACTGCGAGACCCTGCTGGTAGCGCCTTTGTCTATTTAGTAGGAAGGGCACGTAACAGCCGGGGGGCAATGGAGGAAGCCCCTTTAGGGCTGGAGCCCGGCGGCAACTGACTCCGTTGTCTCTGGCAGTTCCGCCCCTGGACTAGAGGAATGGTCAAGAACATGGCAACATTTAATGCCAAAAAATGCAAAATCATACACGTCTCAAAAATGCAAAGGCTAACTATAATATTAAGGGCATTATAATGGCAAGAGGAAAGCTATCTAAGTATTACTATTTCAGGTGAGCAATGTAACAAAGCAATAGGAAAGGCAAGTCAGATGCTTGTTTGCATAGGTTAAAGAACCAGTAGCAGAAAAAAGTAATACAGGTTGAGTATCCCATATCCAAATATTCAGAAATACGGAATATTCCGAAATACGGACTTTTTTGAGTGAGACTGAGATAGTGAAACCTTTGTGTTTTGATGGCTCAGTGTACACAAACTTTGTTTAATACTCAAAGTTATTAAAAATATTGTATTAAATGAACTTCAGACTGTGTGTATAAGGTGTATATGAAACATAAATGAATTCTGTGAATGTACACACACTTTGTTTAATGCACAAAGTTATAAAAAATATTGGCTAAAATGACCTTCAGGCTGTGTGTATAAGGTGTATATGAAACATAAATGCCTTCTGTGCTTAGATTTAGGTCCCATCACCATAATATCTCGTTATGGTATGCAATTATTCCAAAATACAGAAAAATCTGATATCCAAAATTCCTCTGGTCCCAAGCATTTTGGATAAGGGATACTCAACCTGTAATGCCACTGTATAGGTCCTTGGTACAGCCACATTTAGAATCCTGTGTTCAGTTCCAGAAGCCATATCTCCAGAAGGCTGTAAATACATTAGGGCAACTAAAATTGTGCATGGCCTACATCACAAAACTTACCTGGAAATACTAAAAAATGTTGATGTGTATAGTTTGGAGAAGGGAAGAGGGAACATACAGTAATAGAAACATTTAAATATATAGGGAGGAATGTAATAGGGTGTGAGAATCAGAAAGTGAGAGATTTTGTGTTTTTTCCTGTTGTTTTTTTTTTTTTTGATTGTTTGTTTTTAAAGTGGCAATCCTTTACATGGCAAAACCAGGTTGATATTTGCCATGTAAAGGATTGCCACCGTGGGCATGTGTAGAAGGGGCACTGCTACTGTTGGCATTATGTGTGTAAGCTGCACTGATATGGTGGTTATGTGTATAAAGGGCACTGCGACTGTGGGTATTATTATTATTATTATTACATGCGGTGTAATGACAATAAGATAGTGCTACTGTGTGGCGTATTTTGATTTGGGGTGCTATTGTGTGGCCATGCCCCTTCCTTGTGATACCACACCTTCTTTTTTTAAGGAGCGCACTGTCCCTTTATTAAGTATTGGAGAGAGGGCCCAAATTAATAGTTTGCAGGGAGGCGCCAAACACCCTAGCACTGGCCCTTTGGTAGGGGACAGGATTTGCTTCTGCTTGTGCACATATGTTATGATTGCCAGCCAACAGCACTGGTTTTGCCTATAACACTAACTATAAATATTTTGAATTGGCTGGACCACCAATCCAAGGCACCCCTGCAAGTGTCCTGAGGCACCCCAGGGTGCAGTTTGAGAACCACTGGTCTAGTGAGTACCCAGGATAATTATTGTAGCTGGTCTGCGGGTAACAGCTCTCAGATCCACTTCTAGAAAAAATGCAGCAATGTAATTTGAGTGACAAACTGCAGAGATGAACCCTTTCTGTGACTGCTGCACAGGGATCACACAAACTCTATTCATAGGGCTGACTTCACTTAGGGGAGATGTTCTCACCCCGCAAAGAAGTGCGAGTATATACCGCACTTACGGTACCATTGGATTTACAGATATTTTCTTGCAATACACTATGGGGGTCATTCTGAGTTGATTGCTCGCTAGCAGTTTTTAGCAGCCATGCAAACGCATTGTCGCTGCCCACTGGAGAGTGTATATTCACTTTGGAGAAGTGCGAATACTTGAGTAGCAGAGCGCCTGCAAAATCGTTTCAAAATAAGACCAGCACTGTAGTTACACTTCGTGTGCGTTGATTCTAACAACCGAGGGACGGCTTTTGATGTCACACACCCATCCAGCGAATGCCCAGCCACGTCTGCATTTCTTCTGCCACGCCTGCATTTTTCCAAGCACTCCCTGAAAACGGTCAGTTGACACCCAGAAACGCCCTCTTTCTGTCAATCTCCTTGTGGCCTGTTCTGTGATTGGAATAATCGCTAGAACTAGTGCAAAACCACAATGGACTTTGTACCCGTACGATGCGCATGCACATTACGGAGCATGCGCATGCACAGATTAGCCATTTTTTTTCAACTGATTGCTACGCAGCGAACAACGGCAGCAAGCGATCAACTCGGAATGACCCCCTATATACATAGAAACATGGATTTTTACTGCAGGAATTATGGTTAGTTTAGGGGTATCGGTTAGGGTCAACAGAGGTGTAGCTAGGGGTCCAAGCGCCCCTGGCAAAGTAAGGGACTGGCGCCCCCCCTTTCGATAAAGCATTGCAGTCCATTGGCGGTTACCATGTTGGAGCCACAGCAACTGACCCCCTCCCCCACACGCTGCCCTACATCATCGGCTGGGATTCACTGTTGGTGTGAAGCCACTGGGAACATTCTGGTAGCATTAGCAGCAGTCTGTGTCATAGATAGGGAAGGCAGAAGGTTAACTAGCTAATAGCAGTCTGTTGGCAGCAGAGGCTGGGCGGGGGGCTGAGAATGAGCCAACGCTGATCAGTGTCCAGTCTGCTCAGACAAAAATATTTTGTGATCAGGGCTGGTTCTAGACCAAAGGAGCCAATGGCAAAAATTTCCTTTGGCACCCCCCCCCCACACACACACACACACACACACATACACACACACACACACACACACACACACACACACACCAAAAAAGAACATATCCCAGTTTAACATAACGCTATGTGGTGCAAGGTGTGGAGCTGGTCACTTGTATCAGACCTCTGACATTTGCCTTTTCACCCATATTGCATACTTTTGTCTTGCAGGTTGTGTCTTAATTCAAGAAGTGTTCTAAGTACTTCAGCTTAGTATCTTTACTGACCCCTCTTTACCCCACACTACATAACTGACCCCTCTATACCCTACACTACATCACTGACCTTTCTATAACCATCACTGCATTACTGACCCCTCTATTAGAGATGTGCACTTGAAATTTTTCGGGTTTTGTGTTTTGGTTTTGGGTTCGGTTCCGCGGCCGTGTTTTGGGTTCGACCGCGTTTTGGCAAAACCTCACCGAATTTTTTTTGTCGGATTCGGGTGTGTTTTGGATTCGGGTGTTTTTTTCAAAAAACACTAAAAAACAGCTTAAATCATAGAATTTGGGGGTCATTTTGATCCCAAAGTATTATTAACCTCAAAAACCATAATTTCCACTCATTTTCAGTCTATTCTGAACGCCTCACACCTCACAATATTATTTTTAGTCCTAAAATTTGCACCGAGGTCGCTGGATGACTAAGCTAAGCGACCCTAGTGGCCGACACAAACACCTGGCCCATCTAGGAGTGGCACTGCAGTGTCACGCAGGATGGCCCTTCCAAAAAACACTCCCCAAACAGCACATGACGCAAAGAAAAAAAGAGGCGCAATGAGGTAGCTGTGTGAGTAAGCTAAGCGACCCTAGCGGCCGACACAAACACCTGGCCCATCTAGGAGTGTCACTGCAGTGTCACGCAGGATGGCCCTTCCAAAAAACACTCCCCAAACAGCACATGACGCAAAGAAAAAAAGAGGCGCAATGAGGTAGCTGTGTGAGTAAGATAAGCGACCCTAGTGGCCGACACAAACACCTGGCCCATCTAGGAGTGGCACTGCAGTGTCACGCAGGATGGCCCTTCCAAAAAACATTACCCAAACAGCACATGACGCAAAGAAAAAAAGAGGCGCAATGAGGTAGCTGTGTGAGTAAGATAAGCGACCCTAGTGGCCGACACAAACACCTGGCCCATCTAGGAGTGGCACTGCAGTGTCACGCAGGATGGCCCTTCAAAAAAATACTCCCCAAACAGCACATGACGCAAAGAAAAATGAAAGAAAAAAGAGGTGCAAGATGGAATTGTCCTTGGGCCCTCCCACCCACCCTTATGTTGTATAAACAGGACATGCACACTTTAACCAACCAATCATTTCAGTGACAGGGTCTGCCACACGACTGTGACTGAAATGACGGGTTGGTTTGGACCCCCACCAAAAAAGAAGCAATTAATCTCTCCTTGCACAAACTGGCTCTACAGAGGCAAGATGTCCACCTCATCATCATCCTCCGATATATCACCGTGTACATCCCCCTCCTCACAGATTATCAATTCGTCCCCACTGGAATCCACCATCTCAGCTCCCTGTGTACTTTGTGGAGGCAATTGCTGCTGGTCAATGTCTCCACGGAGGAATTGATTATAATTCATTTTAATGAACATCATCTTCTCCACATTTTCTGGAAGTAACCTCGTACGCCGATTGCTGACAAGGTGAGCGGCGGCACTAAACACTCTTTCGGAGTACACACTTGTGGGAGGGCAACTTAGGTAGAATAAAGCCAGTTTGTGCAAGGGCCTCCAAATTGCCTCTTTTTCCTGCCAGTATAAGTACGGACTGTCTGACGTGCCTACTTGGATGCGGTCACTCATATAATCCTCCACCATTCTTTCAATGGGGAGAGAATCATATGCAGTGCCAGTAGACGACATGTCCGACTCCGTAATCGTTGTCAGGTCCTTCAGTACGGACCAGATGTCAGCATCAGCAGTCGCTCCAGACTGCCCTGCATCACCGCCAGCGGGTGGGCTCGGAATTCTGAGCCTTTTCCTCGCACCCCCAGTTGCGGGAGAATGTGAAGGAGGAGATGTTGACAGGTCGCGTTCCGCTTGACTTGACAATTTTCTCACCAGCAGGTCTTTGAACCCCAGCAGACTTGTGTGTGCCGGAAAGAGAGATCCAAGGTAGGTTTTAAATCTAGGATCGAGCACGGTGGCCAAAATGTAGTGCTCTGATTTCAACGGATTGACCACCCGTGAATCCTTGTTAAGCGAATTAAGGGCTCCATCCACAAGTCCCACATGCCTAGCGGAATCGCTCTGTGTTAGCTCCTCCTTCAATGTCTCCAGCTTCTTCTGCAAAAGCCTGATGAGGGGAATGACCTGACTCAGGCTGGCAGTGTCTGAACTGACTTCACGTGTGGCAAGTTCAAAGGGCAGCAGAACCTTGCACAACGTTGAAATCATTCTCCACTGCGCTTGAGACAGGTGCATTCCACCTCCTATATCGTGCTCAATTGTATAGGCTTGAATGGCCTTTTGCTGCTCCTCCAACCTCTGAAGCATATATAGGGTTGAATTCCACCTCGTTACCACTTCTTGCTTCAGATGATGGCAGGGCAGGTTCAGGCGTTTTTGGTGTTGCTCCAGTCTTCTGTACGTGGTGCCTGTACGCCGAAAGTGTCCCGCAATTCTTCTGGCCACCGACAGCATCTCTTGCACGCCCCTCTCGTTTTTTAAATAATTCTGCACCACCAAATTCAAGGTATGTGCAAAACATGGGACGTGCTGGAATTTGCCCATATTTAATGCACACACAATATTGCTGGCGTTGTCCGATGCCACAAATCCACAGGAGAGTCCAATTGGGGTAAGCCATTCCGCGATGATCTTCCTCAGTTGCCGTAAGAGGTTTTCAGCTGTGTGCGTATTCTGGAAACCGGTGATACAAAGCGTAGCCTGCCTAGGAGTTGGCGTTTGCGAGATGCTGCTACTGGTGCCGCCGCTGCTGTTCTTGCGGCGGGAGTCCATACATCTACCCAGTGGGCTGTCACAGTCATATAGTCCTGACCCTGCCCTGCTCCACTTGTCCACATGTCCGTGGTTAAGTGGACATTGGGTACAACTGCATTTTTTAGGACACTGGTGAGTCTTTTTCTGACGTCCGTGTACATTCTCGGTATCGCCTGCCTAGAGAAGTGGAACCTAGATGGTATTTGGTAACGGGGGCACACTACCTCAAGAAATTGTCTAGTTCCCTGTGAACTAACGGCGGATACCGAACGCACGTCTAACACCAACATAGTTGTCAAGGCCTCAGTTATCCGCTTTGCAACAGGATGACTACTGTGATATTTCATCTTCCTCGCAAAGGACTGTTGGACAGTCAATTGCTTGGTGGAAGTAGTAAAAGTGGGCTTACGACTTCCCCTCTGGGATGACCATCGACTCCCAGCAGCAACAACAGCAGCGCCAGCAGCAGTAGGCGTTACACGCAAGGATGCATCGGAGGAATCCCAGGCAGGAGAGGACTCGTCAGAATTGCCAGTGACATGGCCTGCAGGACTATTGGCATTCCTGGGGAAGGAGGAAATTGACACTGACGGAGTTGGTGGGGTGGTTTGCGTGAGCTTGGTTACAAGAGGAAGGGATTTACTGGTCAGTGGACTGCTTCCGCTGTCGCCCAAAGTTTTTGAACTTGTCACTGACTTATTATGAATGTGCTGCAGGTGACGTATAAGGGAGGATGTTCCGAGGTGGTTAACGTCCTTACCCCTACTTATTACAGCTTGACAAAGGCAACACACGGCTTGACACCTGTTGTCCGCATTTCTGTTGAAATACTTCCACACCGAAGAGCTCATTTTTTTGGTATTTTCACCAGGCATGTCAATGGCCATATTCCTCCCACGGACAACAGGTGTCTCCCCGGGTGCCTGACTTAAACAAACCACCTCACCATCAGAATCCTCCTGGTCAATTTCCTCCCCAGCGCCAGCAACACCCATATCCTCCTCATCCTGGTGTACTTCAACACTGACATCTTCAATCTGACTATCAGGAAATGGACTGCGGGTGCTCCTTCCAGCACTTGCAGGGGGCGTGCAAATGGTGGAAGGCGCATGCTCTTCACGTCCAGTGTTGGGAAGGTCAGGTATCGCAACCGACACAATTGGACTCTCCTTGTGGATTTGGGATTTCGAAGAACGCACAGTTCTTTGCTGTGCTTTTGCCAGCTTGAGTCTTTTCATTTTTCTAGCGAGAGGCTGAGTGCTTCCATCCTCATGTGAAGCTGAACCACTAGCCATGAACATAGGCCAGGGCCTCAGCCGTTCCTTGCCACTCCGTGTGGTAAATGGCATATTGGCAAGTTTACGCTTCTCCTCCGACAATTTTATTTTAGATTTTTGAGTCCTTTTTTTACTGATATTTGGTGTTTTGGATTTTACATGCTCTGTACTATGACATTGGGCATCGGCCTTGGCAGACAACGTTGCTGGCATTTCATCGTCTCAGCCATGACTAGTGGCAGCAGCTTCAGCACGAGGTGGAAGTCGATCTTGATCTTTCCCTATTTTTGGAACCTCAACATTTTTGTTCTCCATATTTTAATAGGCACAACTAAAAGGCACCTCAGGTAAACAATGGAGATGGATAGATACTAGTATACTTATGGATGACGAGCGACTGCCGACACAGAGGTAGCTACAGCCGTGGACTACCGTACTGTGTCTGCTGCTAATATAGACTGGATGATAATGAGATAAAATTAAAATATATATATATATATATATCACACTAGTACTGCAGCCAGACAGGTATATATTATGTAATGACGGACCTGCTGGACACTGTCTGTCAGCACTGCAGACTCCTAAAGTAAGCTACTAGTATCAAGAAGATAGAAAAAAAAAAAAACACGGGTAGGTGATATACAATTATGGATGGACGAGCGACTGCCGACACAGAGGTAACTACAGCCGTGGACTACCGTACTGTGTCTGCTGCTAATATAGACTGGATGATAATGAGATAAAATTAAAATATATATATATATCACACTAGTACTGCAGCCGGACAGGTATATATTATGTAATGACGGACCTGCTGGACACTGTCTGTCAGCACTGCAGACTCCTAAAGTAAGCTACTAGTATCAAGAAGATAGAAAAAAAAAAACACGGGTAGGTGGTATACAATTATGGATGGACGAGCGACTGCCGACACAGAGGTAGCTACAGCCGTGGACTACCGTACTGTGTCTGCTGCTAATATAGACTGGATGATAATGAGATAAAATTAAAATATATATATATATATATATCACACTAGTACTGCAGCCGGACAGGTATATATTATGTAATGACGGACCTGCTGGACACTGTCTGTCAGCACTGCAGACTCCTAAAGTAAGCTACTAGTATCAAGAAGATAGAAAAAAAAAAACCACGGGTAGATGGTATACAATTATGGATGGACGAGCGACTGCCGACACAGAGGTAGCTACAGCCGTGGACTACCGTACTGTGTCTGCTGCTAATATAGACTGGATGATAATGAGATAAAATTAAAATATATATATATATATATATATCACACTAGTACTGCAGCCGGACAGGTATATATTATGTAATGACGGACCTGCTGGACACTGTCTGTCAGCACTGCAGACTCCTAAAGTAAGCTACTAGTATCAAGAAGATAGAAAAAAAAACCACGGGTAGGTGGTATACAATTATGGATGGACGAGCGACTGCCGACACAGAGGTAGCTACACCCGTGGACTACCGTACTGTGTCTGCTGCTAATATAGACTGGATGATAATGAGATAAAATTAAAATATATATATATTATATATCACACTAGTACTGCAGCCGGACAGGTATATATTATGTAATGACGGACCTGCTGGACACTGTCTGTCAGACTCAGCACTGCAGACTCCTAAAGTAAGCTACTAGTATCAAGAAGATAGAAAAAAAAAAAACCACGGGTAGGTGGTATACAATTATGGATGGACGAGCGACTGCCGACACAGAGGTAACTACAGCCGTGGACTACCGTACTGTGTCTGCTGCTAATATAGACTGGATGATAATGAGATAAAATTAAAATATATATATATATCACACTAGTACTGCAGCCGGACAGGTATATATTATGTAATGACGGACCTGCTGGACACTGTCTGTCAGCACTGCAGACTCCTAAAGTAAGCTACTAGTATCAAGAAGATAGAAAAAAAAAACCCACGGGTAGGTGGTATACAATTATGGATGGACGAGCGACTGCCGACACAGAGGTAGCTACAGCCGTGGACTACCGTACTGTGTCTGCTGCTAATATAGACTGGATGATAATGAGATAAAATTAAAATATATATATATTATATATCACACTAGTAGCTACAGCCGTGGACTACCGTACTGTGTCTGCTGCTAATATAGACTGGATGATAATGAGATAAAATTAAAATATATATATATATATATATCACACTAGTACTGCAGCCGGACAGGTATATATTATGTAATGACGGACCTGCTGGACACTGTCTGCAGAATGCGTTTATAAAAACACCACACGACGAGTGTTTAACTTTTTCAGGCAGACAATCACAATATACTGGTGGTCAGCAGACAATCACAATACTGGTGGTCAGTGGTCACTGGTCAGTCACACTGGCAGTGGCACTCTGGCAGCAAAAGTGTGCACTGTACTTAAAATATGTACTCCTGCTATAACTGCTCCCCAGTCTCCCCCACAATTAAGCTGTGTGAGCAGTGAGCACTCAGCACAGTCAGATAATGATATACAGTATTACATATAATGCAGCACACTGGGCTGAGCACAGATATGGTATGTGACTGTGTCACACTGTGTATCGTTTTTCTTCAGGCAGAGAACGGATTAATTAAACTGGTGGTCACTGGTCACACTATCAGCAGCAAGTAGTACTCCTCCTAATAATATGCTCCCCAAAATTTGTGTCTCTCTCTAGTACTCTAGTCTAAAAGGAGAGGACGCCAGCCACGTCCTCTCCCTATCAATCTCAATGCACGTGTGAAAATGGCGGCAAAACCACAATGGACTTTGTACCCGTACGATGCGCATGCACATTACGGAGCATGCGCATGCACAGATTAGCCATTTTTTTTCAACTGATTGCTACGCAGCGAACAACGGCAGCAAGCGATCAACTCGGAATGACCCCCTATATACATAGAAACATGGATTTTTACTGCAGGAATTATGGTTAGTTTAGGGGTATCGGTTAGGGTCAACAGAGGTGTAGCTAGGGGTCCAAGCGCCCCTGGCAAAGTAAGGGACTGGCGCCCCCCCTTTTGATAAAGCATTGCAGTCCATTGGCGGTTACCATGTTGGAGCCACAGCAACTGACCCCCTCCCCCACACGCTGCCCTACATCATCGGCTGGGATTCACTGTTGGTGTGAAGCCACTGGGAACATTCTGGTAGCATTAGCAGCAGTCTGTGTCATAGATAGGGAAGGCAGAAGGTTAACTAGCTAATAGCAGTCTGTTGGCAACAGAGGCTGGGCGGGGGGCTGAGAATGAGCCAACGCTGATCAGTGTCCAGTCTGCTCAGACAAAAATATTTTGTGATCAGGGCTGGTTCTAGACCAAAGGAGCCAATGGCAAAAATTTCCTTTGGCACCCCCCCCCCCCCACACACACACACACACATACACACACACACACACACACACACACACACACACACACACCAAAAAAGAACATATCCCAGTTTAACATAACGCTATGTGGTGCAAGGTGTGGAGCTGGTCACTTGTATCAGACCTCTGACATTTGCCTTTTCACCCATATTGCATACTTTTTCTTGCAGGTTGTGTCTTAATTCAAGAAGTGTTCTAAGTACTTCAGCTTAGTATCTTTACTGACCCCTCTTTACCCCACACTACATAACTGACCCCTCTATACCCTACACTACATCACTGACCTTTCTATAACCATCACTGCATTACTGACCCCTCTATACAGTACACTGACCTCTATATACCTGCTAGTACATCCCTGATGCCTATATTCCCTAAGCTAAATCCCTGACGCCTCTATTCCCTACGCTACATCCCTGACGCCTCTATTCCCTACGCTACATCCCTGACGCCTCTATTCCCTATGCTACATCCCTGACGCCTCTATACCCTACGCTACATCCCTGATGCCTCTATTCCCTACGCTACATTCCTGATGCCTCTATAACCTACGCTACATCCCTGACGCCTCTATACCCTACGCTACATCCCTGACGCCTCTATACAGTACAATGCATTACTGATCCCTCTAGACCATACATCCTCATTACATCAGAGAGATAGTGAAACACTGGAAAAAATAAGGATAAAGTGGACTACAGAAACTGATGCTCTAAACAAAGGAGAGAGAGAGAGAGAGAAAAGCACAAGGGAAAGTGGGCAATCGGAACACCATAGGGAGAGGAGAGATAGAAATGCCTGAAAAAGTAAAGGGGGTTGGGTATGGCATCCGGCGCTCGGGATTCCAGCAGTCACATGATACCTAATCCTAACCCTCTGGGGGGGTGGCGGATAGGGCTAACCCTCAGGGGGTGGCAGCTAGGACTAACCCCCCCCCCCTCCTAGTGCCTTCCCTAACACCCCCTCCCCCGGTCCTAACCCTCCCTCCAATACTCGCCTTCGGGATGTTGGCTGTCTGTGTGCCGGCACCAGTCTCCCAAGTGGTGTCAGAATTCCAACATCGGTCAAATGACCGCCGGTATACCGTCTGCCGGGATAGTAAATGTATCCTGAGGACAGGTAGTGAGTGTGGAGGGATAGGTGGTTCAGTAAAATGTAACAGCTCAAACTGCGATCATTCACTGATAAATTGATTTATAGCTCTCCCTTTTTAACCATTGCAGTCATAAAAGCAATGTTTTTAGACTTTTAAATAAAGCTTGTTAGCATCCCCAGCACACTGTATATGCTGGGAGATGTAGTTCTCAATATGAAAACATTTAATTACTGTATGAACTCTAATTCCCCAACTGAAACCTCTCACAAACACACACTCCAAAATCTAGTACACACACACACACATTTCCCCAATACTGACAACTCTCATCACTTCCACACACTGACAACTCCCTCCTGCTCCTCTCCCCACTGACACTGACAGCTCCCTCACAGTCACACACATCCTCCACCCCCCCACACACACACTGATAGCACACATGCACAAATCCCTCCCTCCTCGACACTAACTGTCACGGACTGCTTGGGCAGCAGGGGGCAGGCTCTGACTTGAAGTGCTGAAATTCAACAGCTCTCTCGAACTTGCAAGGCATGGCTGTGCAGCTGTCTCCAGCCATCTCCTTGCCCACTGTGTAATTTGTGGCGTTCTCTGATGTTCCCCGCTCTGCCTCTACAACCGGCACATAATGTACAGCAGTGGTGACTCCTGAGTATGGGCCTGGAGAACTCCGCCTACCGGGGGGTAGGGATTAATAATTTCAAAGGGGCAGAGCTAGGAGTGAAGCAGTGGACAGCAGTTGAGGGGCGTTTCAAACTGTAACAAGGTTGGGACAATTTCAGTATCCTTCCCTCACCGTCTAATTGGTCAGTCCCACGCCGAGACTGCAGAACTCTATCCCTTAGCCACGGTTGGCACAGCTGGATGGTGCCCCTGGCAAGTGCCATCCTGGCCAAGGGGTAGATACGCCCCTGAGGGTCAGGGCCAGCAACAGAAATCTCGGGGCCCAGTACACTGATATCTCTGGGGCCCCCTCAACCCCCCCTTAACTTGGCAGAGGGATCTTTAAAAAAAAAATGGAGCCTTTGACTCGGACCGTCAGTGAGGCCGGCAGGTGGTTTTCATACTGGGCTATCCAGCTCTTCGGTGGCGGTGGCAGGGACATTCAGAAAAGGGCCAGCACAGCAACATGCATAATAATGGCAATACAGTATGGACCACAGGGACTGGACAAAGTGATGGGGTAAAAGGAGGGGGGAGGGTTTAGTTGGCCTGTTAATTGTTTTCCTGCTTAAATTGAGCAGTTGGTGGATACACTTTAAAAAGCAATATTGGCACTGTGGCCCCATTATTTCTGTTCTTAATACTTGGAGCCCTGAACAAGTGTCCCCTTTGTCCCCCCTGTCACCGGGCCTGTTCAGGCGTTACCTATGGAGAAGCTGCGACATGACATCCTAGGACACGATACTGCACCATGCATCACCATTATATTTCAGTGTGCCTTGTCAATATTTAAATCTTGTTCTGTGTGACGTGAGTTGTAAATGGTTGAAAATCTCTGTGCTACAGTATCGTCACCATGTAGTTATAACAACACCGCAAAACCACCAAAAGACGTGTTTTGGTAGAGGGACTGCTGGAGGGGCCCATTGGGGCCCCCAGTTTGCTACCCCACCCCAGTATACCTGTGCTGTAGCCAGTGGAAGGGGCACTATCTTCCCGGTGATCTCTTCGGGAAGATGGTGCCGCACATAGAAAGCAAAGACTCTGGCTGCACTCTCCTGCCCTCGCTCTAAGCAAGGTGATCGGGCCACAAAAGGACCCCTGTCGGACCCCGGCCTGTGGGCCACAAAAGGATGCATTGGGGGCGGCATGCGGCCCATGGGTTTGACACCCCTGCTCTAGAGTATCAAAATTTGTTTCACGGCACCCCTAGGCCAAAGTTTTTTTTATTGAGAAATTCAGAAAAAAATATAAAATTAAGTAAATTGTGTTTATAGCATGTCATCCTCAGGTTCAGTTATGTTGTGAGGGAATGGTTTTGCCAATTTAATAAAGTATAAATAATTTTAATTGGTCCTGGACCACCAAACTATGCTACCAGTGCAAGAACCCCAGTTTGGAAACTACTGCCATAAAATAAACCTTTTTTGTTTTTTTTAAACTACATGTAATACACCTTAGATCTCAGTTCCTAAAAGGTTTTAAACCTTTGCATACAGTAAACTACACATATTTAAAAATCCTACACCGGGCACAAGTGCTCACGGGCCAATTTCATGGCAGTCTCGGATAGGAGGGCATTGTGGATTCACCAAGGGAATGCTGATGCTGACTCCAAGAAGAAAGGGAGTCTCTTCCCTATGAAGGTGAAGCCTTGTTTGGCGACGGCCTAGTTAATTTGATCTCGGCAGCTCCCGCAGGTAAGTCATCCTTCTTGCCCTATGTTCCCTCTCAACGGATGAAGACGCATCATTATCTGACGCAGTCATTTCGGCCCAATAGATATGCAAGAAGTTAAGATTCCCCTTTCTTTGCAGGTAGAGGAAGGAAAAGAGGGAAGAGGTCTGTAGCCTCTTCAAGATCGCAGGAGCAGAGATCGTCCTCTGCTTTTGCCAAATCCACTGCATGACGCTGGGGCTCTCTTGCAGGAGCCCGCACCAGTGGGGGGCACGTCTAAAACTCTTCAGTCAGTTCTGGATTCATTCGGACCTGGACTCGTGGGTTTTACAAATAGTGTCCCAAGGGTACAAACTGGGGTTTCAAGACGTTCCCCCTCACCGATTGTTCAAATCAGCCTTAGTCAGCAGGGAGAAGGTTTTTATTCAAGCCTCTTCGTGGTCCCGAAGCCGGACGGCTCAGTCAGACCAATCTTAAATCTGAAATCCCTTAATTTCTACATAAAGAAATTCAATTTCAAGATGGAATCTCTCAGGGTAGTGATCTCCAGTCCGGGGGATAAAGGAGATTTCATGGTTTTGGTAGACATAAAGGATGCCTACTTATATGTTCCCATTTAGCCACTGCATCAAGCTACCTGAGGTTTGCAATTCAGGATTGTCATTACCAATTTCAGACGTTGCCGTTTGGTCTGTCCACGGCTCCGAGGATTTTCACCAGGGTGATGGCGGAAATGATGGTTCTCCTTCGCAAGCAAGGAGTCACAATTATCCCGTACTTGGATGATCTCCTGATAAAGGCGAGATCCAGGGACCAGTTGGTGCAAAACATCTACTCTCCCTGACAGTTCTTCAACAACATGGTTGGCTCCTAAACTTGCCAAAATCGCAGTTGGTCCCAATGACGCGGTTGTTGTTTTTGGGAGTGATACTGGACACAGAAGAGGTTTTCTTCTAGTGGAAAGGCTCTGGAGATCCAGAGTCTGGTCAAACAAATTCTGAAACCAGCAAGAGTGTTAATCCATCATTGCATTCAGTTGCTGGGGAAGATGGTTGCGGCCTACGAGGCCATTCAGTTTGGCAGGTTCCATGCCAGAGTGTTCCAGTGGGACCTGTTGGACAAGTGGTCCGGATCCCACCTACACATGCACCGGAGGATAATCCTGTCTTCCAAGACCAGAATCTCACTCCATTGGTGGCTGCACAGTTCTCACCACCTAGAGGGGCGATGGTTCGGGATCCAGGACGGGATCCTAGGGACCACGGATGCAACCCTCTGAGGCTGGAGAGCAGTCACACAGGGGGAAAACATCCAAGGAAGATGGTCAAGTCTTCCTTGGATGTTTTCATCTCCACATAAATGTTCTGGAGTTAAGGGCCATTTAATAACTGCAGACACAGTACGCACTGGGACGGGTGCCCAGCATCCTCTACGGACTAAGAGAAAAGGATTTACCGGTAGGTATTAAAATCCTATTTTCTCTAACGTCCTAGAGGATGCTGGGGACTCCGTAAGGACCATGGGGATAGACGGGCTCCGCAGGAGACATGGGCACTTTAAGAAAGACTTTAGTTCTGGGTGTGCACTGGCTCCTCCCTCTATGCCCCTCCTCCAGACCTCAGTTTGATACTGTACCCAGTGGAGACTGGGTGCTTTTCAGGAGCTCTCCTGAGCTTTCTGACAGAAAGTATTTTGTTAGGTTTTTCATTTTCAGGGAGCACTGCTGGCAACAGACTCCCTCATCGAGGGACTGAGGGGAGAGAAGCAGCCCTACTCTCTGAGTTGCAAGGTCCTGCTTCTTAGGCTACTGGACTCCATTAGCTCCAGTGGGATTGGTACGCAGGATCTCACCCTCGCCGTCCGTCCCAGAGCCGCGCCGCCGTCCCCCTCGCAGAGCCGGAAGATAGAAGCCGGGTGAGTATGAGAAGAAAAGAAGACTTCAGAGGCGGCAGAAGACTTCATGATCTTCACTGAGGTAACGCACAGCACTGCAGCTGTGCGCCTTTGCTCCCATACACCTCACATACTCCGGTCACTGTAAGGGTGCAGGGCGCAGGGGGGGCGCCCTGGGCAGCAATATAAACCTCTTTCGCAAAAATATAACATATATACAGCTGGGCACTTTATATATGTATAAGCCCCCACCAATTTTACAGTTTAAGCGGGACAGAAGCCCGCCTCCGAGGGGGCGGGGCTTCTCCCTCAGCACTCACCAGCGCCATTTTTTCTCCACAGCACCGCTGAGAGGAAGCTCCCCGGACTCTACCCTGCTTATACCACGTTAGACAAGAGGGTTGAAAAGAGGGGGGGGGGGGGGGCACATAATTCGCAAATTACATACAGCAGCACTACTGGGCAAACATTAAGTTACTGTTTTATTCCTGGGTTATATAGCGCTGGGGGGTGTGCTGGCATACTCTCTCTCTGTCTCTCCAAAGGGCCTTGTGGGGAAACTGTCTTCAGAAAAAGCATTCCCTGTGTGTGAAGTGTGTCGGTACACGTGTGTCGACATGTCTGAGGAAGAAGGCTATATTAGAGAGGAGCGGGAGCAAATGAATGTGGTGTCTCCGCCGACAGCTGATTGGATGGATATGTGGAATGTTTTAAATGCTAGTGTAAACTCATTGCACAAAAGATTAGACAAGGCAGAAGCTTTGGGACAGTCAGGGTTTCAACCCATGCCTGATCCTATGTTGCAGGGACTGTCAGGGTCTCATAAGCGCCCACTATCCCAGATTGTTGACACAGATACCGACACGGATTCTGACTCCAGTGTCGATTACGATGAAGCAAAGTTACAGCCAAAATTGGCAAAATCCATTCGATTTATGATTATGGCAATAAAAGATGTTTTGCACATCACAGAGGAACCCCCTGTCGCTGACAAGAGGGTACATATGTACAAGGGAAAGAAGCCTGAGGTAACCTTTCCCCCCTCACACGAGCTGAACGAGTTATGTGAAAAAGCTTGGGAATCTCCAGATAAAAGACTGCAGATTTCCAAAAGGATTCTTATGGCGTATCCTTTCCCATCAACGGATAGGTTACGATGGGAATCCTCCCCTAGGGTGGACAAAGCATTAACACGCTTATCCAAGAAGGTAGCCCTCCCGTCCCAGGATACGGCTACCCTCAAAGAGTGTGCTGACCGCAAACAGGAGATTACCCTGAAGTCCATTTATACACATTCAGGTACCTTACTCAGACCGGCAATTGCGTCGGCCTGGGTGTGTAGTGCTGTAGCGGCATGGACAAATACCTTATCTGAGGGGATGGATAGCCTAGACAAGGATACTATTTTATTGACCCTGGGGCATATAAGAGATGCTGTCCTATATATGTGTGTATGCAAACTACAGGTGGTGCTGCAGGGCCCACACCCTTTTACTTGTCTTGTAGAGCAGCTCTGAAGCTGTTACAGTGCCCAGCTGCTGCAAGAAATCAGCTTGAATGCTTCAGGGGCTTGGGCATGGCCAACATGAGCCCCACACCGAAGGAGGGTGGGGGTGTTTAATGCAAACTTGGGGTTATCCAAGCGCCGCAAAAGGCCGCCATGCCCTGCATGCCCCTTTTCTCTTTTCATATACAGATGAGGGTTCCAGCCAACTTTGGCCCACTGCTTGGATGACATCACCGTATGCAAATCCGTCTGCTGCAGACCTTCCCCCAGGAATGCTTGCAATAGTTGTTGCATATGGTTTAATGTCTGAGGGTGCTTCAGTATTAGGCAGCCTTCCGCCCTCCCATGTTCATCTGAAAAGGTGTGGTCTCCCTGCAGTTGTTGTCCCCAGACGAGAGTTCCCTTGTGCTTCCTCAGTTAAATCTCCTTAACTTGACGGGGGTGTGCCCGAGCAGCCACCCTCCCCAGCCCTATCCCAACACATACCTATCTTGCATATGAGATCTCTTGATCATGAAGATAGTTCTCACAGGTTGAGGTTCATCCTGGCCCCGCTCCCCGCTGGAGAGCGCTGATGGGGACAGCAGCGGGGCTTCAGCAGAAGGGTGAGTACGTGTGGCCAGAGACCTCCCTTCCCATGTGCAGGCCTGCAGAGTCTGCCGCGCAGGATGGGGCATGTGGCACTCTCCCTCCCAGGGGCTCTTCCAGATGTAGCTCCTCAGCAGTATTTTTCCCGGGCTGCGCGGCGCTCTCCCCGACTGGCATCCGCCCTGGAACACTGCCTTCCTCAACGCAACATCAGCAGGGGGCCCTGGCCTCATCACCATCCCAGGTCTTTCTCATGTATGTATCATGTATGTGTGTGTGATATATGTATGAATCATATATGTTTGTGATATATATATATATATATCTATCTATCTATCTATCTATCTATCTATCTATCTATCTATCTATCTATCTATCTATCTATCTATCTATCGTATGTGTGTGTATATATATGTATCTATCATGTATGTATGTATGTATCCATCTTGTATGTATGTGTTCTATCTATCTATCTATCTATCTATCTATCGTGTGTGTGATATATGTATGTATCTATCATGTATGTGTTATATGTATGTATCACACCTTCCTCTATACATATACATACATACATACACACACACACACCTATATCTGTACGTACACTGACATACACACACCAACATCTATACATTAACACGCTGACCCCTTAATTTCTACCTAAAGAAATTCAATTTCAAGATGGAATCTCTCAGGGTAGTGATCTCCAGTCCGGGGGATAAAGGAGATTTCATGGTTTTGGTAGACATAAAGGATGCCTACTTATATGTTCCCATTTAGCCACTGCATCAAGCTACCTGAGGTTTGCAATTCAGGATTGTCATTACCAATTTCAGACGTTGCCGTTTGGTCTGTCCACGGCTCCGAGGATTTTCACCAGGGTGATGGTGGAAATGATGGTTCTCCTTCGCAAGCAAGGAGTCACAATTATGCCGTACTTGGATGATCTCCTGATAAAGGCGAGATCCAGGGACCAGTTGGTGCAAAACATCTACTCTCCCTGACAGTTCTTCAACAACATGGTTGGCTCCTAAACTTGCCAAAATCGCAGTTGGTCCCAATGACGCGGTTGTTGTTTCTGGGAGTCATACTGGACACAGAAGAGGCTTTCTTCCAGTGGAAAGGCTATGGAGTTCCAGAGTCTGGTCAAACAAATTCTGAAACCAGCAAGAGTGTTAATCCATCAATGCATTCTGTTGCTGGGGAAGATGGTTGCGGCCTACGAGGCCATTCAGTTTTGCAGGTTCCATGCCAGAGTGTTCCAGTGGGACCTGTTGGACAAGTGGTCCGGATCCCACCTACACATGCACCGGAGGATAATCCTGTCTTCCAAGACCAGAATCTTACTCCATTGGTGGCTGCACAGTTCTCACCTCCTAGAGGGGCGATGGTTCGGGATCCAGGACTGGATCCTAGGGACCATGGATGCAACCCTCCGAGGCTGGGGAGCAGTCACACAGGGGGAAAACATCCAAGGAAGATGGTCAAGTCAGGAAAGTTTTCTCCACATAAATGTTCTGGAGTTAAGGGCCATTTAATAACTGCAGACACAGTACGCACTGGGACGGGTGCCCAGCATCCTCTACGGACTAAGAGAAAAGGATTTACCGGTAGGTATTAAAATCCTATTTTCTCTAACGTCCTAGAGGATGCTGGGGACTCCGTAAGGACCATGGGGATAGATAGGCTCCGCAGGAGACATGGGTACTTTAAGAAAGACTTTAGTTCTGGGTGTGCACTGGCTCCTCCCTCTATGCCCCTCCTCCAGACCTCAGTTTGATACTGTGCCCAGTGGAGACTGGGTGCTTTTCAGGAGCTCTCCTGAGCTTTCTGACAGAAAGTATTTTGTTAGGTTTTTAATTTTCAGGGAGCACTGCTGGCAACAGACTCCCTCATCGAGGGACTGAGGGGAGAGAAGCAGCCCTACTCTCTGAGTTGCAAGGTCCTGCTTCTTAGGCTACTGGACACCATTAGCTCCAGAGGGATTGGTACGCAGGATCTCACCCTCGCCGTCCGTCCCAGAGCCGCGCCTCCGCCCCCCTTGCAGAGCCGGAAGATAGAAGCCGGGTGAGTATGAGAAGAAAAGAAGACTTCAGAGGCGGCAGAAGACTTCATGATCTTCACTGAAGTAACGCACAGCACTGCAGCTGTGCGCCATTGCTCCCATACACCTCACACACTCCGGTCACTGTAAGGGTGCAGGGCGCAGGGGGGGGGGGCACCCTGGGCAGCAATATAAACCTCTTTTTGGCAAAAATATAACACATATACAGCGGGGCACTGTATATATGTATGAGCCCCCGCCAATTTTACAGTTTAAGCGGGACAGAAGCCTGCCGCCGAGGGTGCGGGGCTTCTCCCTCAGCACTCACCAGCGCCATTTTTTCTTCACAGCACCGCTGAGAGGAAGCTCCCCGGACTCTCCCCTGCTTATACCACGGTAGACAAGAGAGTTGAAAAGAGGGGGGGGGGGCACATAATTTGGCGCAAATTACATACAGCAGTACTACTGGGCAAACATTAAGTTACTGTGTATTCCTGGGTTATATAGCGCTGGGGTGTGTGCTGGCATACTCTCTCTCTGTCTCTCCAAAGGGCCTTGTGGGGAAACTGTCTTCAGAAAAAGCATTCCCTGTGTGTGTGGTGTGTCGGTACACGTGTGTCGACATGTCTGAGGAAGAAGGCTATATTAGAGAGGAGCAGGAGCAAATGAATGTGGTGTCTCCGCCGACAGCTGATTGGATGGATATGTGGAATGTTTTAAATGCTAGTGTAAACTCATTGCACAAAAGATTAGACAAGGCTGAAGCTTTGGGACAGTCAGGGTCTCAACCCATGCCTGATCCTATGTTGCAGGGACTGTCAGGGTCTCATAAGCGCCCACTATCCCAGATTGTTGACACAGATACAGACACGGATTCTGACTCCAGTGTCGATTACGATGATGCAAAGTTACAGCCAAAATTGGCAAAATCCATTCGATATATGATTATGGCAATAAAAGATGTTTTGCACATCAGAGAGGAACCCCCTGTCCCTGACAAGAGGGTACATATGTACAAGGTGAAAAAGCCTGAGGTAACCTTTGAGGGGGTCACACGAGCTGAACGAGTTATGTGAAAAAGCTTGGGAATCTCCAGATAAAAGACTGCAGATTTCCAAAAGGATTCTTATGGCGTATCCTTTCCCATCAATGGATAGGTTACGATGGGAATCCTCCCCTAGGGTGGACAAAGCATTAACACGCTTATCCAAGAAGGTAGCCCTCCCGTCCCAGTATACGGCTACCCTCAAAGAGTCTGCTGACCGCAAACAGGAGATTACCCTGAAGTCCATTTATACACATTCAGGTACCTTACTCAGACCGGCAATTGCGTCGGCCTGGGTGTGTAGTGCTGTAGCGGCATGGACGGATACCTTATCTGAGGGGATGGATACCCTAGATTAGGATACTATTTTATTGACCCTGGGGCATATAAGAGATGCTGTCCTATATATGTGTGTATGCAAACTACAGGTGGTGCTGCAGGGCTCACACCCTTTTACTTGTCTTGTAGAGCAACTCTGGAGCTGTTTCTGGGTCCAGCTGCTGCAAGAAATCAGCTTGAATGCTTCAGGGGCTGGGGCATGGCCAACATGAGCCCACACTGATGGGGGGTGGGGTGTATAAAGCGATTTAGGGGTCATCCAAGCGCAACCCCACAAAGGCCGCCATGCCCTGCGTGACCCTTTTCTCTTTTCATATGCAGACGAGGGTTGCAGCCAACTATGCCCACTGCTTGGATGACATCACTATATGCAAATCCATCTGCTGCAGGCCTTCCCCCAGGAATGCTTGCAGTAGTTGTTGCATTTGGTTTGTTGTTTGGGGGTGCTTCAGTATTAGGCAGCCTTCTGCCCTCCCACATTCGTCTGAAAATGTGTTCTCCCTGCAGTTGTTGTTCCCAGATGAGAGTTCCCTTGTGCTTCCTCAGTTGAATCTCTTTAACTTGACAGGGGTGTGCCCGAGCAGCCGCCCTCCACAGCCCTATCCCAACACATACTGATCTTGCATATGAGATCTCTTGATCATGAAGATAGTTCTCAAAGGGTAAGGTTCATCCATTACATTTTAAAGTAGGAAGGTACAAATTACATATTCAAATTACATATATGTGCTGGATTCAAATGTTTTCCCCACTTCCTTTCTCAATTGTGCCCATCAGCAGCTATTCTAATGTTGCTGCCAATGGGTGTGACGCATTCATTTCTTCTGTGGGGTACACTGGACTCCACAAGGATTCACATTGTATATGTACACCAGAGTAGGATCTTGATCTGAGGCACCAACAGGCTCAAAGCTTTTGACTGTTCCCAAGATGCTCAGCGCCCCCTCCTCTATAACCTCGCTTCCATGAACAGGGAGCTCAGTTTGTAGTTGGTGCCTTCAGTAGCAGGCCACTTAACAGGGGGCTGCCTCAGGCAGCCTATTCTTAGCTATTAATTTTGGCAAGAAAAGAAGAACTTTTTTTATAAGAATCTACAAGGGCTGCAGCAGGCTAGGTCTAATAGACCTCTTTACTGCAGCTCCATCACTCCCAGTGGCGCAGTATACTCCCGTGCCCCGGTTGCTGGGTCACTGCAGCGGAGGCTCCGGTTTCTTCCTAAGGTCAGTCACACACACACCGCCCTCCGGGATCACGAGGCCGCTGATGGGGGCGGGCCGTGTGCGCACTGGCGTGGACACTGATTACTGGGCAGCCGCTCCACTAGCCACCAGGGACAGTTAAGGAGCACAGCTCTGGGGTTTTTTCTCCTATATTAACCCCATTTTGTACTACCCGCAGTGCATTGTGATAGGTAATGGGGCCTGATTCAGGTTGGATCGCAATCCAACTGCAAAAACTGCTAAGAGCATACGCATCCGCCTGCATTTTCTGCGGCACCCCGCAGATAATGCGATCACCTCTGCCTGTGAATCGGTGAAGGGGGGGGGGAGGGGGGTCAACAACACTCCATTTCCAAGTCGGAGATGGAGCGGTGCGGGGGCACGGTTTCAAAATGGGGTCGGCAACGGAGAAACAGGAGGCGTGGTCAGAGCAGCTGCATGACATCACATGGGCCGGACTCTGCCAGTGGAGCCCCAGCGTCATGAGGTAGATTTTGTAGAGGCCGGGGAGGACTTCTGTTCCTGGGAACTAGCTGTGTTGTGCAGCTTTATTCCTCTGCCCCTACCTCTGGCAAGAAAGGACGCACCTCGCACTTTCTTGTTGCTTTGTGACCGAAAGGACTGCATTTGATAATGCGGAGCTTTCTTATGCTGTGAGGGAACATAAGGTAAAAAATTTGATTTTCCAACTGTAGCTGTGCGTGTTAATGCTTTGTCCATCCTACGGGAGGATTTCCATCGTAACCTATCCGTTGATGGAAAAGGATACGCCAAAAGAATCCTTTTGGAAATCTGCAGTCTTTTATCTGGAGATTCCCAAGCTTTTTCACATAACTCGTTCAGCTCATGTGACCCCCTCAAAGGTTACCTCAGGCTTCTTTCCCTTGTACATATGTACCCTCTTGTCAGGGACAGGGGGTTCCTCTGTGATGTGCAAAACATCTTTTATTGCCATAATCATATATCGAATGGATTTTGCCAATTTTGGCTGTAACTTTGCATCATCGTAATCGACACTGGAGTCAGAATCCGTGTCGGTATCTGTGTCAACAATCTGGGATAGTGGGCGCTTATGAGACCCTGACAGTCCCTGCAACATAGGATCAGGCATGGGTTGAGTCCCTGACTGTCCCAAAGCTTCAGCCTTGTCTAATCTTTTGTACAATGAGTTTACACTAGCATTTAAAACATTCCACATATACATCCAATCAGGTGTCAGCGGAGACACCACATTCATTTGCTCCCGCTCCTCTCTAATATAGCCTTCTTCCTCAGACATGTCGACACACGTGTACCGACATACCACACACACAGGGAATACTTGTTCTGAAGACAGTTTCCCCACAAGGCCCTTTGGAGAGACAGAGAGAGAGTATGCCAGCACACTCCCCAGCGCTATATAACCCAGGTATAACACAGTAACTTAATGTTTGTCCAGTAGCGCTGCTGTATGTAATTTGCGCCGAATTATGTGCCCCCCCTCTCTTTTCAACCCTCTTCTCTACCGTGGTATAAGCGGGGAGAGTCCGGGGAGCTTCCTCTCAGCGGTGCTGTGGAGAAAAAATGGCGCTGGTGAGTGCTGAGGGAGAAGCCCCGCCCCCTCGGCGGCGGGCTTCTGTCCCGCTTAAACTGTAAAATTGGTGGGGGCTCATACATATATACAGTGCCCAGCTGTATATATGTTATATTTTTGCCAAAAAGAGGTTTATATTGCTGCCTAGGGTGCCCCCCTGCGCCCTGCACCCTTACAGTGACCGGAGTATGTGAGGTGTATGGGAGCAATGGCGCACAGCTGCAGTGCTGTGCGCTACCTCAGTGAAGATCATGAACTCTGTGGAGCCCGTCTATCCCCATGGTCCTTACGGAGTCCCCAGCATCCTCTAGGACGTTAGAGAAACTAGGATTTTAATACCTACCGGTAAATCCTTTTCTCTTAGTCTGTTGAGGATGCTGGGCACCCGTCCCAGTGTGTACTGTGTCTGCAGTTATTAAATGGCCCTTAACTCCAGAACATTTATGTGGAGACAACTTTCCTGACTTGACCATCTTCCTTGGACGTTTTCCCCCTGTGTGACTGCTCCCCAGCCTCGGAGGGTTGCATCTGTGGTCCCTAGGATCCAGTCCTGGATCCCGAACCATCGCCTCTCTAGGAGGTGAGAACTGTGCAGCCACCAATGGAGTGAGATTCTGGTCTTGGAAGACAGGATTATCCTCCGGTGCATGTGTAGGTGGGATCCGGACCAATTGTCCAACAGGTCCCACTGGAACACTCTGGCATGGAACCTGCCAAACTGAATGGCCTCGTAGGCCACAACCATCTTCCCCAGCAACTGAATGCATTGATGGATTAACACTCTTGCTGGTTTCAGAATTTGTTTGACCAGACTCTGGATCTCCATAGCCTTTCCACTGGAAGAAAACCTCTTCTGTGTCCAGTATGTGTTATGATTCCAGCACTCTGGTCAGAGAAGATCTTATGGCAAGGACCGGAGCACTGGAACGGAATGCTGGGGAAGGGAGCAGGACAGGAAAATAGCCCCTGGCGCCCTAACTCTGTTGTCTCACCCGTGTTGTCAGAAATCCCCTGCGAGACTATGGTTTCTTGAGCCCTTGGCAGCCGCGTTTGAAGGGCGGATTATGTCTGCCCAACTTCGATGCCCCCCGGTCTTAATGAGAGACAAAGGGAAACCCGAGACAGGGTGATAACAAGAGGCCCTCTAACTAAACAACCAGGCCAGGGGCTAAGCAAACTCAAAACTATAATATGTGCGGAGAAACCGCCAGGAAAAAGGACAACCAAAATATCCACTTGTCCAATTCTCCTACCCGGCACCGCCGAGTACCAGAGAGGACTTGTGGAAGCGGAACCCTCCGCAAATGCTCCAAACACAAAATATAAAAGGTAAAGCGGCTGAGCCGCAACACACGGCAGAGCCGCAACTCACGAACACCACTGGATATAAAACGGTGATCAGTCAGGACTCCAGGGAACCAAACGACCTCTTGGGATGAGATGACAACTCCCGAATACCGGACTTCTGCGGACTGGAATGACCGGATACAGCAGGACTGGAAACAGACTCTCAGCAAACAAAGGCAGCATGCAGGAAGCTATTACCGGCATCTGTGAGAAGCCCTGGGAGTGTATTTAACAAGGAGTCCTCCAATCAGCTGCTAATGGCTGATTAGAATAAATGCCGTGCAGCTGCCTTGCTGCACGGCCAGAGAGCAGGTGAATATCTTAATTTCCTAAAGCCTAGCAACGGGGAACGCGGTCCGCCAGTGGCGTCCCCGTTGCTAGGGTCCGTGCGGCTCAGCGCGCCCGGCGTCTAGCGTTGCTAGGGAGCCGGCGGCTGTACATGCACGGCATCTCTAGTTGCTAGGCGCCGGGCCGCGCAGACCATCAAGCGGACCCCGGCGCCTAACAGTACCCCCCCCTTGAGGAGGGGTCAAGGAACCCCTAAAGCCAGGTTTCTGAGGAAATTCCCGAAAAAATGCCCTCTTGAGCCTCGGGGCATGAAGATCCTTATCCAGGACCCAAGACCTTTCCTCCGGACCATAGCCTTTCCAGTGAACCAGAAAATACAGCCGATCCCGGGACAATTTGGAATCGAGAACCTTCTCTACCAAGAACTCCTGTTGTCCCTGTACATCCACTGGAGATCTACCCTGAGAGATCTTCCGAGGAAATCTACTGGAAGAAACGTATTGTTTCAACAGGGAACAATGAAACGTATTTCCAATCCTGAGAGATCTTGGTAAACGTAACCGAAAGGCAACTGGGTTGACTCTTTTAATAATAAGAAATGGCCCAATAAATTTGGGTCCCAGTCTAGCTGAGGATTGTCGAAGCCTGATGTTGCGAGTCGACAACCACACCCTATCTCCCACCTTAAAAGTGCAAGGACGTCGGAGCCTGTCAGAAAATTTCTTCTCTCGAAAGGCCGCTTTTCTGAGAGCAAGGTGCACCTTTTTCCAAATGGCTCTGAGATGGGAGGTTAAGGTAAGCGAGGAGACTGAGGAATGATGAAAAAAAGAATTAGCTCTGGGGTGAAAACCAAAAACTGAAAAGAATGGAGACTCTTTAGTGGAGGAATGACAAGAATTATTGTAAGCAAATTCAGCCAACGGAAGAAACTCGGACCAATCATTCTGGAGTTTGGCTGAATACAAGCGCAAATATTGTTTCAATGATTGGTTAACTCGTTCGGTTTGCCCGTTGGATTGTGGGTGGTAACCGGATGTTAACGACAATTTCATCTTCAATGAGGCACAAAAACATTTCCAGAATTGTGCGATGAATTGTGGACCCCGATCAGAAACAATATCAGTAGGCAACCCATGAAGCCTGAATACATGGCGGAGAAACAAAACTGCCAACCCTTGGGCAGAAGGCAATCGGGGAAGAGCAATAAAATGAGCCATTTTACTAAAACGGTACACTACCACCCATATGACTCGGAATCCGGCTGAAAGGGGAAGGTCAACCACAAAATCCATGGAAATATGAGACCACGGCCTGAGAGGAACATTTAAGGGCATAAGTTGCCCGATGGGCAAGGAACGGGGAACCTTATGCTGTGCACAAACCTGACATGAATAAACAAATTCCTTGACGTCTTTAGAAAGACCAGGCCACCATACTGAGCGAGAGACTAACTCCAATGTCTTAGAGACTCCTGGATGCCCTGAAACTTTGTTATCATGGAATTCCGTTAAAACAGTAACTCTCAAAAACTCAGGGACGTAAAGACGACCAGCAGGAGTAATTCTAGGAGCTTGGTGTTGAAGCTGTTTTAACTGGGTAAATAAATCTTGTGTGAGGCCCGCCCAGATGACCGAAGATGGAAGTATGGGGGTAACAGGATTGTTATTGTGAACCGGAAGAAAGCTATGTGACAGGGCATCAGCCTTAGTATTCTTGGAACCAGGCCTGAAAGTGATTATAAATTTGAAACGCGTAAAAAATAATGCCCAACGTGCCTGCCGGGCATTAAGCCGCTTAGCCGATTCAATGTATTGCAGGTTCTTATGGTCAGTCAATACCGAAATAGTATGTTTTGCTCCCTCCAGCCAATGCCTCCACTCCTCGAAAGCCCATTTTACCGCCAGTAACTCCCGATTACCAACGTCATAGTTGGATTCAGCGGAGGAGAATTTCCTGGACATAAAGGCACAAGGATGTAACTCCAGAGACTCCGGATCCTTTTGAGAAAGGATAGCCCCCACTCCAACCTCCGAGGCATCAACCTCCACCACAAAGGGCAATTCCGGATTAGGATGTCTGAGGACTGGAGCCGAGACAAAGGCTTGTTTCAAGGCCCGGAAGGACAACTCAGCTTCACGCGACCAGTTGGTAGGATCCGCTCCTTTCTTTGTCAGAGCTACAATGGGAGCAACCAGGTCAGAAAAAGAATGAATGAACCTCCTATAATAATTCGCAAACCCTAAAAAACGCTTAATTGCTTTTAAATTGGTGGGTTGCGCCCAACTAAGGATGGCCTGGAGTTTCTTTGGTTCCATGGAAAATCCCTGAGGGGAAATTATGTACCCTAAAAAAGATACTTCCGTGACATGAAACTCACACTTCTCCAGCTTGGCATATAAATGATTCTCACATAACTTTTGAAGAACCAGACGCACCTGGGTAACATGTTGTTCCATTGATTTAGAAAAAATCAGGATGTCGTCTAAGTAAACGACCACGAATTTCCCTAGGAAGTCACGGAGCACATCGTTAATGAGGTCTTGAAAAACTGCCGGAGCATTGGACAGGCCGAACGGCATCACCAGGTATTCGTAGTGACCCGACTGAGTACTGAAGGCCGTTTTCCACTCATCTCCAGATTTAATTCGGATGAGGTTGTACGCTCCTCTAAGGTCAATTTTAGAAAAAATCACAGCAGAACGTAACTGATCAAAGAGTACAGAAATCAACGGCAAAGGATAGGTGTTTTTAACTGAGATCTTATTCAGGGCTCTAAAATCAATGCAAGGTCTAAGCGAGCCATCCTTTTTCTCCACAAAGAAGAAGCCTGCACTTAAAGGAGATTTTGATGGTCTAATAAATCCTTTCTCAAGGCTCTCCTTTACATAATCATTCATAGCCGCAGTTTCTGGCCCGGATAATGCATATAATCTTCCCTTTGGCAATGCGGCACCAGGAATTAACTCAATAGCACAATCATAAGGCCGATGGGGAGGCAGAATGTCCGCATTGCCTTTGGAGAAAACATCAGCAAACTCCTGGTATTCCACCGGAATGAGTTCTGGAATGATAGCTGCTACTCTGACTGGAAACGTGATACATTCCTTATCACAAAAAGTACCCCAATGTGAAATCTCCCCCGACTGCCAATCAATGGTGGGATTATGAAAGGCCAGCCAAGGGTGACCCAGAACAACTGGAACTGCTGGGCAATGTGTAAGAAAGAACTCGATTTTCTCGGAATGTAGAGCTCCTACTGTAAGTAGTACAGGGGGTGTACGGAGAGAAATAATCCCATTAGACAGCGGACTCCCATCTAAGCCATGCATGGTGACACACCTACCCAAAGGTAACTGAGGAATGCCTAAGGCCTTAGCCCAAGTTAAATCCATAAAGTTTCCTGCAGCTCCACTGTCAACAAAAGCCGACACCGAAGAACTGAGGCTGCCAAAGGAAACTTTAACTGGGACTAAAAGGGAGTTATTCGAGGAGATAAGCTGCAGACCTAGGTGAACCCCCTCACAATTCACCTGGTCAAAGCGTTTCCCGACTTGTTCGGACAATTACGAGCAAAATGTCCCTTACCCCCACAGTACAGACAAAGACCAGAATTTTGCCTTCTGGCTCTTTCTTCAGGAGACAGCCGGGAGAGACCCATCTGCATGGTCTCCTCTACATCTTCAAGGTGCTCCTTTTTCAGCCCTCCGCTCTCTGAGACGACAATCAATCTTAATAGAAAGCTCCATGAGTTTATCGAGAGTCTCAGGAGCGGGGTACTGAAGGAGACTGTCTTTTATAGACTCTGATAAGCCGAGGCGAAACTGACTGCGCAGGGCTGGGTCATTCCAGCCACAGTCGTTCGACCAACGGCGAAACTCTGTACAATAAACCTCTGCAGGATTTCTACCCTGTCTGAGAGTGCGCAACTGACTTTCAGCGGACGCCTCTCTATCAGGGTCATCATACAAGAGCCCTAAAGACTCAAAAAAAGCGTCAACTGACAACAATGCCGGATCCTCTGCTCTTAAACCAAATGCCCAGGTCTGAGGATCCCCCTGGAGCAAAGAAATAATAAACCCGATCCGCTGAGATTCAGTACCCGAGGAAGTCGGTCTTAAACGAAAATAAAGTTTACAGGATTCTTTAAAATTAAAAAACTCTTTTCTATCACCAGAAAAACGGTCAGGCAAATGCATCTTTGGTTCAGGGACTACCCTTGGGGAAGCTCGCAAAAGATCTTCCTGCGACTTCACCCGAAGAGAAAGATCCTGAACCATCTGAGTAAGTTCTTGAATCTGGCTGACTAAGAGCTGACCAGGATTTGGCCCTAAACCTGTTGGATTCATGAGGCCGATAAACTCTCACAAAACTGAATGAGAAAAAATTAAACCCCGTTTAATTTTAAGTTTTGGTATGGCCGGTAATAATGTTATGATTCCAGCACTCTGGTCAGAGAAGATCTTATGGCAAGGACTGGAGCACTGGAACGGAATGCTGGGGAAGGGAGCAGGACAGGAAAATAGCCCCTGGCGCCCTAACTCTGTTGTCTCACCCGTGTTGTCAGAAATCCCCTGCGAGACTATGGTTTCTTGAGTCCTTGGCAGCCGCGTTTGAAGGGCGGATTATGTCTGCCCAACTTCGATGCCCCCCGGTCTTAATGAGAGACAAAGGGAAACCTGAGACATTTATGTGGAGATGAAAACATCCAAGGAAGACTTGACCATCTTCCTTGGATGTTTTCCCCCTGTGTGACTGCTCTCCAGCCTCAGAGGGTTGCATCCGTGGTCCCTAGGATCCAGTCCTGGATCCCGAACCATCGCCCCTCTAGGTGGTGAGAGCTGTGCAGCCACCAATGGAGTGAGATTCTGGTCTTGGAAGACAGGATTATCCTCCGGTGCATGTGTAGGTGGGATCCGGACCACTTGTCCAACAGGTCCCACTGGAACACTCTGGCATGGAACCTGCCAAACTGAATGGCCTCGTAGGCCGCAACCATCTTCCCCAGCAACTGAATGCATTGATGGATTAACACTCTTGCTGGTTTCAGAATTTGTTTGACCAGACTCTGGATCTCCAGAGCCTTTCCACTAGAAGAAAACCTCTTCTGTGTCCAGTATCACTCCCAAAAACAACAACCGCGTCATTGGGACCAACTGCGATTTTGGCAAGTTTAGGAGCCAACCATGTTGTTGAAGAACTGTCAGGGAGAGTAGATGTTTTGCACCAACTGGTTCCTGGATCTCGCCTTTATCAGGAGATCATCCAAGTACGGGATAATTGTGACTCCTTGCTTGCGAAGGAGAACCATCATTTCCGCCATCACCCTGGTGAAAATCCTCGGAGCCGTGGACAGACCAAACGGCAACGTCTGAAATTGGTAATGACAATCCTGAATTGCAAACCTCAGGTAGCTTGATGCAGTGGCTAAATGGGAACATATAAGTAGGCATCCTTTATGTCTACCAAAACCATGAAATCTCCTTTATCCCCCGGACTGGAGATCACTACCCTGAGAGATTCCATCTTGAAATTGAATTTCTTTAGGTAGAAATTAAGGGATTTAAGATTGGTCTGACTGAGCCGTCCGGCTTCGGGACCACGAAGAGGCTTGAATAAAAACCTTCTCCCTGCTGACTAAGGCTGATTTGAACAATCGGTGAGGGGGAACGTCTTGAAACCCCAGTTTGTACCTTTGGGACACTATTTGTAAAGCCCACGAGTCCAGGTCCGAATGAATCCAGAACTGACTGAAGAGTTTTAGACGTGCCCCCCACTGGTGCGGGCTCCTGCAAGAGAGCCCCAGCGTCATGCAGTGGATTTGGCAAAAGCAGAGGACGATCTCTGCTCCTGCGATCTTGAAGAGGCTATAGACCTCTTCCCTCTTTTCCTTCCTCTACCTGCAAAGAAAGGGGAATCTTAACTTCTTGCATATCTATTGGGCCGAAATGACTGCGTCAGATAATGATGCGTCTTCATCCGTTGAGAGGGAACATAGGGCAAGAAGGATGACTTACCTGCGGGAGCTGCCGAGATCAAATTAACTAGGCCGTCGCCAAACAAGGCTTCACCTTCATAGGGAAGAGACTCCCTTTCTTCTTGGAGTCAGCATCAGCATTCCCTTGGTGAATCCACAATGCCCTCCTATCCGAGACTGCCATGAAATTGGCCCGTGAGCACTTGTGCCCGGTGTAGGATTTTTAAATATGTGTAGTTTACTGTATGCAAAGGTTTAAAACCTTTTAGGAACTGAGATCTAAGGTGTATTACATGTAGTTTAAAAAAAACAAAAAAGGTTTATTTTATGGCAGTAGTTTCCAAACTGGGGTTCTTGCACTGGTAGCATAGTTTGGTGGTCCAGGACCAATTAAAATTATTTATACTTTATTAAATTGGCAAAACCATTCCCTCACAACATAACTGAACCTGAGGATGACATGCTATAAACACAATTTACTTAATTTTATATTTTTTTCTGAATTTCTCAATAAAAAAAACTTTGGCCTAGGGGTGCCGTGAAACAAATTGTGATACTCTAGGGCAGGGGTGTCAAACCCATGGGCCGCATGCCGCCCCCAATGCATCCTTTTGTGGCCCACAGGCCGGGGTCCGACAGGGGTCCTTTTGTGGCCCGATCACCTTGCTTAGAGCGAGGGCAGGAGAGTGCAGCCAGAGTCTTTGCTTTCTATGTGCGGCACCATCTTCCCGAAGAGATCACCGGGAAGATAGTGCCCCTTCCACTGGCTACAGCACAGGTATACTGGGGTGGGGTAGCAAACTGGGGGCCCCAATGGGCCCCTCCAGCAGTCCCTCTACCAAAACACGTCTTTTGGTGGTTTTGCGGTGTTGTTATAACTACATGGTGACGATACTGTAGCACAGAGATTTTCAACCATTTACAACTCACGTCACACAGAACAAGATTTAAATATTGACAAGGCACACTGAAATATAATGGTGATGCATGGTGCAGTATCGTGTCCTAGGATGTCATGTCGCAGCTTCTCCATAGGTAACGCCTGAACAGGCCCGGTGACAGGGGGGACAAAGGGGACACTTGTTCAGGGCTCCAAGTATTAAGAACAGAAATAATGGGGCCACAGTGCCAATATTGCTTTTTAAAGTGTATCCACCAACTGCTCAATTTAAGCAGGAAAACAATTAACAGGCCAACTAAACCCTCCCCCCTCCTTTTACCCCATCACTTTGTCCAGTCCCTGTGGTCCATACTGTATTGCCATTATTATGCATGTTGCTGTGCTGGCCCTTTTCTGAATGTCCCTGCCACCGCCACCGAAGAGCTGGATAGCCCAGTATGAAAACCACCTGCCGGCCTCACTGACGGTCCGAGTCAAAGGCTCCATTTTTTTTTAAAGATCCCTCTGCCAAGTTAAGGGGGGGTTGAGGGGGCCCCAGAGATATCAGTGTACTGGGCCCCGAGATTTCTGTTGCTGGCCCTGACCCTCAGGGGCGTATCTACCCCTTGGCCAGGATGGCACTTGCCAGGGGCACCATCCAGCTGTGCCAACCGTGGCTAAGGGATAGAGTTCTGCAGTCTCAAAAGGGCGCTATGGCAATCAGCGTGGGACTGACCAATTAGACGGTGAGGGAAGGATACTGAAATTGTCCCAACCCTGTTACAGTTTGAAACGCCCCTCAACTGCTGTCCACTGCTTCACTCCTAGCTCTGCCCCTTTGAAATTATTAATCCCTACCCCCCGGTAGGCGGAGTTCTCCAGGCCCATACTCAGGAGTCACCACTGCTGTACATTATGTGCCGGTTGTAGAGGCAGAGCGTGGAACATCAGAGAACGCCGCAAATTACACAGTGGGCAAGGAGATGGCTGGAGACAGCTGCACAGCCATGCCTTGCAAGTTCGAGAGAGCTGTTGAATTTCAGCACTTCAAGTCAGAGCCTGCCCCCTGCTGCCCAAGCAGTCCGTGACAGTTAGTGTCGAGGAGGGGGGGATTTGTGCATGTGTGCTATCAGTGTGTGTGTGGGGGGGTGGAGGATGTGTGTGACTGTGAGGGAGCTGTCAGTGTCAGTGGGGAGAGGAGCAGGAGGGAGTTGTCAGTGTGTGGAAGTGATGAGAGTTGTCAGTACTGGGGAAATGTGTGTGTGTGTGTGTACTAGATTTAGGAGTGTGTGTTTGTGAGAGGTTTCAGTTGGGGAATTAGAGTTCATACAGTAATTAAATGTTTTCATATTGAGAACTACATCTCCCAGCATATACAGTGTGCTGGGGATGCTAACAAGCTTTATTTAAAAGTTTAAAAAACATTGCTTTTATGACTGCAATGGTTAAAAAGGGAGAGCTATAAATCAATTTATCAGTGAATGATCGCAGTTTGAGCTGTTACATTTTACTGAACCACCTATCCCTCCACACTCACTACCTGTCCTCAGGATACATTTACCATCCCGGCAGACGGTATACCGGCGGTCATTTGACCGATGTTGGAATCCTGACACCACTTGGGAGACTGGTGCCGGCACACAGACAGCCAACATCCCGAAGGCGAGTATTGGAGGGAGGGTTAGGACCGGGGGAGGGGGTGTTAGGGAAGGCACTAGGAGGTGGGGGGGGGGGGGGGTAGTCCTAGCTGCCACCCCCTGAGGGTTAGCCCTATCCGCCACCCCCCCCAGAGGGTTAGGATTAGGATTAGGTATCATGTGACTGCTGGAATCCCGAGCGCCGGATGCCATACCCAACCCCCTTTACTTTTTCAGGCATTTCTATCTCTCCTCTCTCTGTGGTGTTCCGATTGCCCACTTTCCCTTGTGCTTTTCTCTCTCTCTCTCTCTCCTTTGTTTAGAGCATCAGTTTCTGTAGACCACTTTATCCTTATTTTCTCTAACGTCCTAAGTGGATGCTGGGGACTCCGTAAGGACCATGGGGAATAGCGGCTCCGCAGGAGACTGGGCACATCTAAAGAAAGCTTTAGGACTAGCTGGTGTGCACTGGCTCCTCCCCCTATGACTCTCCTCCAAGCCTCAGTTAGATTTCTGTGCCCGACGAGAAGGGTGCACACTAGGGGCTCTCCTGAGCTTCTTAGTGAAAGTTTTAGTTTAGGTTTGTTATTTTCAGTGAGACCTGCTGGCAACAGGCTCACTGCATCGAGGGACTAAGGGGAGAAGAAGCGAACTCACCTGCGTGCAGAGTGGATTGGGCTTCTTGGCTACTGGACATTAGCTCCATAGGGACGATCACAGGTCCAGCCTGGATGGGTCCCGGAGCCGCGCCGCCGGCCCCCTTACAGAGCCAGAAGAGCGAAGAGGTCCGGAAAAATCGTCGGCAGAAGACGTTCCTGTCTTCAATAAGGTAGCGCACAGCACTGCAGCTGTGCGCCATTGCTCTCAGCACACTTCATACTCCGGTCACTGAGGGTGCAGGGCGCTGGGGGGGGCGCCCTGAGACGCAATAAAACACGACAGAAATACCTTACATGGCAAAAAATACATCACATATAGCTCCTGGGCTATATGGATGCATCTTAATCGATGTTGGGTCTATTTAAGATCGATCTTAATCGATGTTGGGCTTCCAGGTTGAAAAAAACACACACATTTGTTTTCACATTAAACAGACAATCACAATAAGCAATCCAACTGCAAAAATTGCTAAGAGCATACGCATGCGCCTGCATTTTCTGTGACTGTCAATCGGTGCGGGGGGGTCAGCAACACTCCATTTCAAAGTCGGAGATGGAGCGGTGCGGGGGCAGGGCTTCAACGGAGAAACAGGAGGCGTGGTCAGAGCGGCTGCATGACATCACATGCAGCCGTTGCGATCACAAAAATGGTGGCGGCTTCCTGCGCACACGTACAGTCTGCACCAACAGGAGGCTAATCCATTTTTTATGATCACGCTGAACTGCACTGAGACTGCAATTTCAGCGTGGTCAAGAAGGGAGGCGGCATGCTGGGTGGCCATGCCCTGTGATGGGTGGCCCCAGCATGCGAACCAAAGGATTGCAAATTCTGTTACTTAGCAGAATTTGCAATCCTTACTGAATTAGGCCATTGATTACAAAATTGTAAACAATATTTGAAGTTTTTCTTCAGGGACTAACACAAAAGATGCTTGGGGCTACTAACACATGGGTAAGCCACGTAAAGCTTCCCATGGGTCAGTGGCATCACAACGGGGTTGCGGCACACACCCGAGTGTCACCCGCCAAGTGGGGTGACACCAAAGTGCCGGCTCTTCTTCAGTGACAGAATATGGGTGTTTCACTGTGACATTACGTGCAACACCCAGTTTCTGTCACTGTGCAGGAGCCAGCACCACTCACACACTAGTCCCCGGGTACAGCCCCCAACCCCCGGGATACCCGCAGCAACAAAATGGTGATTCAGGCCACGCCCCTACCTATGAGACCATGCCTCCTTTTTACCATTACGCTGCTTATCTGCGCGCACTGCATTACAATCTCCCTCGCCGCCTCTCTGGGTGTCACCAGTGATAGTGACACCTCTGCCATGCTTGTAGCAGCTGGTCCTAAGATCTACGCCTCCAGCCCTGAGTGTTTTCCCTTGTGACTTGTTGATCATCATAGCGAAGCAGATGCTTACAGAAAACTGCAGGGGCTTAGATTGAAAAGAAAAACATTGACGAACCCATCATTTCAGCGACAGGGTCTGCCACACGACTGACTGAAATGACTGGTTGGTTTGGGCCCCCACCAAAAAAGAATCAATCAATCTCTCCTTGCACAAACTGGCTCTACAGAGGCAAGATGTCCACCTCATCATCCTCCGATTCCTCACCCCTTTCACTGTGTACATCCCCCTCCTCACAGATTATTAATTCGTCCCCACTGGAATCCACCATCTCAGATCCCTGTGTACTTTCTGGAGGCAATTGCTGGTGAATGTCTCCACGGAGGAATTGATTATAATTAATTTTGATGATCATCATCTTCTCCACATTTTCTGGAAGTAACCTTGTACGCCGATTGCTGACAAGGTGAGCGGCCGCACTAAACACTCTTTCGGAGTACACACTGGAGGGAGGGCAACTTAGGTAGAATAAAGCCAGTTTGTGCCTCCAAATTGCCTCTTTTTCTCCACCATTCTTTCAAAGGTGACAGAATCATATGCAGTGACAGTAGACGACATGTCAGTAATCGTTGCCAGGTCCTTCAGTCCGGACCAGATGTCAGCACTCACTCCAGACTGCCCTGCATCACCGCCAGCGGGTGGGCTCGGAATTCTTAGCCTTTTCCTCGCACCCCCAGTTGCGGGAGAATGTGAAGGAGGAGCTGTTGACGGGTCACGTTCCGCTTGACTTGACAATTTTCTCACCAGCAGGTCTTTGAACCTCTGCAGACTTGTGTCTGCCGGAAAGAGAGATACAATGTAGGTTTTAAATCTAGGATCGAGCACGGCGGCCAAAATGTAGTGCTCTGATTTCAACAGATTGAATCCTGGTTAAGCAAATTAAGGGCTCCATCCACAAGTCCCACATGCCTAGTTGAATCGCTCTGTTTTAGCTCCTCCTTCAATGTCTCCAGCTTCTTCTGCAAAAGCCTGATGAGGGGAATGACCTGACTCAGGCTGGCAGTGTCTGAACTGACTTCACGTGTGGAAATTTCAAAGGGTTGCAGAACCTTGCACAACGTTGAAATCATTCTCCACTGCGCTTGAGTCAGGTGCATTCCCCCTCCTTTGCCTATATCGTGGGCAGATGTATAGGCTTGAATGGCCTTTTGCTGCTCCTCCATCCTCTGAAGCATATAGAGGGTTGAATTCCACCTCGTTACCACCTCTTGCTTCAGATGATGGCAGGGCAGGTTCAGGAATGTTTGGTGGTGCTCCAGTCTTCGGCATGCGGTGGCTGAAGGCAGAAAGTGGCCCGCAATTCTTCGGGCCACCGACAGCATCTCTTGCACGCCCCTGTCGTTTTTTAAATAATTCTGCACCACCAAGTTCAATGTATGTGCAAAACATGGGACGTGCTGGAATTTGCCCAGATGTAATGCACGCACAATATTGGTGGCGTTGTCCGATGTCACAAATCCCCAGGAGAGTTCAATTGGGGTAAGCCATTCTGCGATGATGTTCCTCAGTTTCCGTAAGAGGTTGTCAGCTGTGTGCCTCTTATGGAAAGCGGTGATACAAAGCGTAGCCTGCCTAGGAACGAGTTGGCAATTGCGAGATGCTGCTACTGGTGCCGCCGCTGCTGTTCGTGCTGCGGGAGGCAATACATCTACCCAGTGGGCTGTCACAGTCATATAGTCCTGAGTCTGCCCTGCTCCACTTAACCACAGACAAGTGGACATTGGGTACAACTGCATTTTTTAGGACACTGGTGACTCTTTTTCTGAGGTCTGTGTACATTTTCGGTATCGCCTGCCTAGAGAAATGGAACCTAGAGGGTATTTGGTACCGGGGACACAGTACCTCAATCAAGTCTCTAGTTGCCTCTAAATTAACGATGGATACCGGAACCACGTTTCTCACCACCCAGACCTGAGTTATCCGCTTTGCAGCAGGATGACTGCTGTGATATTTCATCTTCCTCGCAAAGGACTGTTGGACAGTCAATTGCTTACTGGAAGAAGTACAAGTGGTCTTCCGACTTCCCCTCTGGGATGACGATCGACTCCCAGCAGCAACAACAGCAGCGCCAGCAGCAGTAGGCGTTACACTCAAGGATGCATCGGAGGAATCCCAGGCAGGAGAGGACTCGTCAGACTTGCCAGTGACATGGCCTGAAGGACTATTGGCTCTCCTGTCTAAGGAGGAAATTGACACTGAGGGAGTTGGTGGTGTGGTTTGCAGGAGCTTGGTTACAAGAGGAAGGGATTTAGTGGTTAGTGGACTGCTTCCGCTGTCATCCAAAGTTTTTGAACTTGTCACTGACTTATGATGAATGCGCTGCAGGTGACATATAAGGGAGGATGTTCCGAGGTGGTTAACGTCCTTATCCCTACTTATTACAGCTTGACAAAGGCAACACACGGCTTGACACCTGTTGTCTGCATTTGTGTACAGGATGCATACCTTCATGTCCCCATTTATCCACCTCATCAGGCGTAACTCAGATTTGCGGTACAGGACTGTCATTGCCAATTTCAGACGTTGCTGTTTGGTCTCTCCATGGCCCTGAGAATTTTCACCAAGGTAATGGCGGAAATGATGGTGCTCCTGTGCAAGCAAGGTGTCACAATTATCCCGTACTTGGGCGATCTCATAAAAGCGAGATCAAGAGAGCAGTTGCTGAACAGCGTATCACTTTCACTGAAAGTGTTACAGCAACACGGCTGGATTCTCAATATCCCGAAGTCGCAGTTGATTCCTACTACTCGTCTGTCTTTCTTGGGCATGATTCTGGACACAGACCAGAAGAGGGTTTATCTCCTGATAGAAAAGGCCCAGGAACTCATGACTCTTGTCAGGAACCTATTGAAACCAAAACAGGTGTCAGTGCATCACTGCACTCGAGTCCTGGGAAAGATGGTGGCATCATACGAGGCCATTCCATTCGGCAGGTTCCATGCGAGGACTTTCCAATGGGACCTACTGGACAAGTGGTCCGGGTCACATTTACAGATGCATTGGTTGATCACCCTGTCCCCCAGGGTCAGGGTATCACTCTTGTGGTGGCTGCAGAGTGCTCACCTTCTCGAGGGACGCAGATTCAGCATTCAGGGCTGGATCCTGGTGACCACAGACGCAAGCCTCCAAGGTTGGGGAGCAGTCGCACAGGGAAGAAATTTCCAAGGTCTTTGGTCAAGTCAAGAGACTTGTCTTCACATCAACATCCTGGAACTAAGGGCCATATACAATGCCCTACGTCAAGCGGAGACCTTACTTTGCGACCAACCGGTTCTGATCCAGTCAGACAACGTCACCGCAGTGGCTCATGTAAACCGCCAAGGCGGCACAAGAAGCAGAGTGGCGATGGCACAAGCCACCAGAATTCTTCGCTGGGTGGAGAATCACGCAAGCGCACTGTCAGCAGTGTTCATTCCGGGAGTGGACAACTGGGAAGCAGACATCCTCAGCAGACACGACCTACATCCGGGAGAGTGGGGACTTCATCAGGAAGTCTTTGCACAGATTACAAGTCGGTGGGAACTGCCACAGATAGACATGATGCCGTCCCGGCTCAACAAAAAGCTACAGAGGTATTGCGCAAGGTCAAGAGACCCTCAGGCAGTAGCTGTAGACGCCCTAGTGACACCGTGGGTGTTCCGGTCGGTCTATGTATTTCCTCCTCTTCCTCTCATACCCAAGGTGTTGAGGATAATAAGACAAAGAGGAGTGAGAACAATCCTCATTGTTCCAGATTGGCCACGGAGGACCTGGTATCCGGATCTGCAGGAAATGCTCACAGAAGATCTGTGGCCTCTCCCTCTAAGACAGGACCTGTTGCATCAGGGGCCCTGTCTGTTCCAAGACTTACCGCGGCTGCGTTTGACGGCATGGCGGTTGAATGCCGGATCCTAGCATTCCGGTTGAGGTCATCCCTACGCTGATAAAGGCTAGGAAGGATGTAACGTTAAAACATTACACCGTATATGGCGAAATTATGTTTCTTGGTGTGAGGCCAGGAATGCTCCTACGGAAGAATTCCATCCGGGCCGTTTCCTTCACTTCCTACAAACTGGAGTGAATTTGGGCCTAAAATTAGGCTCTATTAAGGTCCAGATTTCGGCCTTATCCATTTTCTTTCAAAAAGAATTGGCTTCTCTTCCAGAAGTTCAGACTTTTGTAAAAGGAGTGCTGCATATTCAGCCTCCTTTTGTGCCTCCGGTGGCACCTTGGGACCTTAACGTGGTGTTAAGTTTTCTAAAATTACACTGGTTTGAACCACTTAAAACAGTGAAGTTAAAATATCTCACATGGAAGGTGGTCATGTTATTAGCCTTGGCTTCGGCTAGGCGAGTGTCGGAATTAGCGGCTTTGTCACATAAAAGCCCATATTTGGTATTCCATGTGGATAGAGCGGAATTGCAGACCCGTCCTCAATTCCTACCAAAAGTGGTCTCATCTTTTCATATGAACCAACCTATTGTGGTGCCTGTGGCTACGCGTGACTTGGAGGATTCCGAGTTACTTGATGTGGTTAGGGCTTTGAAAATTTACGTGGCCAGGACGGCTAGAGTCAGGAAAACTGAAGCGCTGTTTGTCCTGTATGCAACCAACAAGATTGGTGCCCCTGCTTCAAAGCAGGCTATTGCTCGCCGGATTTGTAACACGATTCAGCAAGCGCATTCTATGGCTGGATTGCAGTTACTGAAATCGGTCAAGGCCCATTCCATGAGGAAAGTGGGCTCTTCTTGGGCGGCTGCCCGAGGGGTCTCGGCACTACAGCTGTGTCAAGCTGCTACTTGGTCGGGTTCACACACTTTTGCAAAATACTATAAGTTTGATACCCTGGCTGAGGAGGAACTCATGTTTGCTCAATCGGTGCTGCAGAGTCATCCGCACTCTCCCGCCCGTTTTGGAGCATTGGTATAATCCCCATGGTCCTTACGGAGTCCCCAGCATCCTCTAGGACGTTAGAGAAAATAAGATTTTAAACCTACTGGTAAATCTTTTTCTCGTAGTCCGTAGAGGATGCTGGGCGCCCGTCCCAAGTGCGGACTACTTCTGCAATACTTGTATATAGTTATTGCTTCAATAAGGGTTATGTTATAGTTGCATCGGTCCTGCACTGATGCTATGTTGTTTTTTCATACTGATAACTGGGTAGTTTATCACAAGTTATACGGTGTGATTGGTGTGGCTGGTATGAATCTTGCCCTGGATTAACAAAATCCTTTCCTCATACTGTCCGTCTCCTCTGGGCACAGTTTCTCTAACTGTGGCATAGAGGGAGGAGCCAGTGCACACCCAGAACTAAAGTCTTTCTTAAAGTGCCCATGTCTCCTGTGGAGCCCGTCTATCCCCATGGTCCTTACGGAGTCCCCAGCATCCTCTACGGACTACGAGAAAAAGATTTACCGGTAGGTTTAAAATCTTATTTTCTACTTTATTCTTATCTATCCTAGTTTATTACGACCAACTCTCATCCAAGGAGTTTGATATTCTACTACCTGCATGCAATTTAAATTGTTTATATGGTTGATTTGTCCTTCACAATCTATAATCTGCAACTTGGATGTACTTGTGTCATTGAAAATCTTATAATAAAAATGTATATACAGATACTCAACCTGTATATTGAAAAAAAAAAAGTTATAAGACATATGCATTCAATATTTGAAGAAACAAAATAAAATAAAGCTATCTATTGGGTTTCACTAACAAGCACATTGGAAGACTTGACTACTGTTAAAAGACATGCATTACATGGTATAGAGCCACAAACCACAATGTAGTAAAATAAAAACAAACTTACATGTGTATCAAACCTATGTGAGGCTTACATTGATAGTGCAAGATCAACACTCTATCAACTGTGCAAACTAGACTGCACATAAATGCCATAAAATTTATCTGAGATTTTAGTAAATAAGGCCCGTTGCTGTCCGGGTCACGCAGCCGTCACGGCCCGCCCCCATACGGTCCGGTCATGTCTGCGTTGTCCTGACTGTGCCCCCAAAATGGCGGCACAACGCCGCTGGCCCGACTCCTCCTGCCCAGTGACCGCCTCTGCCTGTCAATCAGGCAGAGGCGCTCACTGGGCAGAGATGCTGATCGCATCTCTGGCATGTGCCGGTGCACTGCGGCACCAGCACACACGCACTTCAGACCTGATCTCCTGTTGTGTGAATATGCACAGCAGGGATCAGGTCTGAATTAGGCCCTATATACAGCTGTCAGTAAGGCAGGGATGTGCTGCTGCCAGTGAGGCAGGGATGTGCTGCTGGTAGTGAAGCAGTGATGTGCTGCTGTCAGCGAAGCAGTGCTGTGCTGCTGTCAGCGAGACAGGGATGTGCTGCTGTCAGCGAGGCAGGGATGTGCTGCTGTCAGCGAAGCAGGGATGTGCTGCTGTCAGCGAAGCAGGGATGTGCTGCTGTCAGCGAGGCAGGGATGTGCTGCTGTCAGCGAGGCAGGGATGTGCTGCTGTCAGCGAGGCAGGGATGTGCTGCTATAAGTGAGGTAGGGATGTGCTGCTGTCATTGAAGCAGGAATGTGCTGCTGCAGTGAGGCAGAGATATGCAGCCCACTATCTCCCTATCACCCCTGCCTGAGTCACACACTTTCCCTGTCACCCCTGCCTCAGTTACCCACTATCTCCCAGTCACCGCTGCCTCAGTCAACCACTATATCTGCGATCCCTGCCTCAGTCACCCACTATACCAGTCACCCCTGCTTTAGTCACCCACTGTCACCCTATCACCCCTGCTTCAGTCACCCACTATCCCTGTCAACCCTGCCTCAGTCACCCACTATCTCCCAGTCACCCCTGCCTCAGTCAGCCACTATCCCTGTCACCCCTGCCTCAGTCTCTTACTGTCCCTGTCACCCCTGCCACAGTCATCAACTATCTCCCTATCACCCCTGCCTTAGTCATTTATTATACCTGTCACCCACTTTCTTCCCATACTTACCCAACCCCTTCCTATCACCCCTCCCTCAGTAACCCACTATCTCCCTGTCACCCACTATCTCCCAGTCACCCCGGCCTCAGTCACCCACTATCTCCCACTCATACATGCTTCAGTCACCCACTATCTCCCAGTCATTCCTGCCTCAGTCACCTACTGACACCAGTGCAGACATTTCTGCTGCGGCCTCTCCACTCTCCAGCGTGAACGTCCTGACGACTGAGGAAATCCGCTTCCTAGTTGAGGACTCCGGGAATGAACACTGCCGATATTGCTGTCAGATGACTTTCTACCCAACGGAGGATTTTTGATACTTCCAGCTTTGCCATGCAGTTTCGAGTGCCGCCTTGATGATTTGTGTACACTACCGTGGTGGCGTTGTCAGATTGTACTTGAACAGGCCTGTTCTGTACTAGAGGCAGGGCCAGTGTCAATTAATTGAACACTGCCTGCAATTCCAGAATGTATATCAGGAGGAGAGATTCCTCCCTGGTCCACCGACCCTGGAGAAAGTGTTGCTCCAACACCATGGCCCAGCCCAAAAGACTGGCATCCATTGTCAGGAGGACACAGTTGGAGATCCAGAAGGGATGGCCCCTGCTCAACTGTTGGTCCTGTAGCCACCAGCTCAGTGTCAGACGAACCTCCGGAGTCAAGGAGATCATTTGAGACATCATCCGATGAGGCAGGCCGTCCCACTTGGAGAGGATTAACCTCTGCAGAGGGCGGTAATGAAATTGAGCGTACTCTACCATATCGAAAGCCGACACCATGAGGTCTAGTACTTGCATCGCCGTGTGTATCAACACTCTTGGGCGAGAGAGGACGATACTGTCCTGAATTTTCAGGACTTTCTCTGGAGACAGAAACAATTGTTGGCTGTGTGTGTCCAGCAGTGCCCCTAGGTGCACAATGTTCCGAGCAGGGACCAGCGAGGACTTTTTTCAGTTGATGAGCCACCCGTGGACTTTTAGGAATTGGACCGCCAGTTCCAGATAACTGTGGAGAACCTCTTGGGAGTTCACCAGGATCAGCAAGTCGTCCAGATTTGGCAGGATCCTGATTCTCTGATGGTGAAGGGTCGTCATCACGGCCATGACCTTGGTGAATATCCGAGGTGCCGTGGCCAAACCAGAAGGCAGGACTTGAAATCCAAAAACAAACCAGGCACAACACTGCTTAGCTTCCATCATCAGATGAGATTGGACCAGTGGCGTAACTACTGCCCCCGCAGTCCTCGCGGTGGCTTGGGGGCGAGGGGCGGCGGGGGCGCCACTGATTTACAGCAGACTGACATGCGGACGAGCGTCCGCATGTCAGTCTGCAGTCTCCTTCCCTCCGCCGCTTTTTGGAGGGACACGGAGGGCACACAGCGCGCCTCCCTGTGTCCCTCCTGCTGCATCATCTCCGGCGGCCGCGGGTCTAATAGGGGGAAGTGCCGTCCGTGAGCTCTAATTGGCTCATGAACCGGCACTTCCCCCTATTAGACCCGCGGCCGCCGGAGATGATGCAGCAGGAGGGACACAGGAGAGACGAGCTGTGCCCTCCGTGTCCCTCCAAAAAGCGACGGCGGGGGGGGGGGGGGATAAATATCTGGCACTGGGGGCATATATGGCACGGGGGGGGGGGGAGGAATATCTGGCACTGGGGCATTTCTGGCACTGGGGGGAATATCTGGCACTGGGGGCATATCTGGCACTGGGGGGGATATCTGGCACTGGGGCATATATGGCACTGGGGGGGAATATCTGGCACTGGGGGCATATATGGCACTGGGGGGGGTATCTGGCACTGGGGGCATATATGGCACGGGGGGCATATATGGCACTGGGGGGAATATCTGGCACTGGGGGCATATATGGCACTGGGGGGGAATATCTGGCACTGGGGGCATATGTGTACCTGGCACATGGGGGGGACGACTATATTTGGCACTGGGGCATGTAAGTACCTGGCACCGTGGGGGAATATCTGGCACTGGGGACATATGTGGCACTTGGAGCACAGCCCTAGCAACAAGGACTACCTCCTAGCAACGAGCATGACACCCAGTGCATGAAACATCTGGCAACGAGCATG